>NW_027069390.1:247542-252542 GCF_037157495.1 Lathamus discolor | reverse complement strand
CTCGCGGGGCCACGCGGCCGTCACACAGCCCGGTTCGGTAACACGTCCGTGGAACCTCCTCCCGCCGTCGAGCAGAGAGCAGGAAGGACGCGGCCGACGCGGCGGGGCACGCACCCCGCCGCCAACGCGGTCGCGGCTCTTTCTCTCGCTCGGGAGGGGGGCAAGACCCAGGACGACACCTCGCACGCAACGGGAAGCGAGCTGGAAAGGAGACCGCCCAGCCTGAACACCGGACACCGCCCGCGGCCCGCCCGAGGACGGGGAGCGCAGACGAGCCCGGCCCGCCGGGGGCCCTCTCCGACGCGACCCGAAAGGCCTCATCGATCGGTCGGGGAAGACAGCAAGGACGACAAGACGGGTAAAAAAGGCCTCCCCCACGGTAGGCCAAAACGCTGCGTGTTCCTGAGACAACAGGGCAGCCCCGAGCCCACCCCGCGGGGACTATTCGGGGCCGGGTGGTGAAAAGGCCGACGAGAGCTCCCGCGAGCCCCTCTTATCCACAAAAAGCCACCGCGTTTTCGGTTCCCCGCTTCGCGGGCTCCAGCTTTAACGCCGGCAAAAGAGCGACAAGAGCGAAAAAGGAGAGGGAAAAGGCAGAAAGGGAAAAAGGGGGGGTGGGGGGTGGAAAGAGGTAACGGGGGGGGGGGGGCCGGACGGAGAGGGGGGGAAGAGGTAAGAGAGGGGGGAGCAGACGGAGGAGGGGGGGGAAAAGAGGTAAAAGAGGGGGGAGCAGACGGAGGAGGGGGGAAAAAGTTAAAAGAGGGGGGGCGGGAGGGGAGGGAGGAGGAAGGGGGGGGGAACAAAACAAAACAAAACAAAACAAAACAAAACAAAAAAAAAAACCCAGTACCGCCACCTGGGCCGAACCACCGGGCGCCTAGGCAAGCGCAAGCAAGAGCCGGACGCTGCTAAGGGGATCTCAGCGCCTGGACGTAACCGACGGGCTCGCCCGCCCGTGCCATCATCGGAGCCCCTCGCTCAGCTCACGGACGGGGCGGCGAGAAAATTGAGACCTGGGGATCGAGTCCCGCCACGGTCTTCCCAGCGTTCGAGTGCCGGCCTCCTCCGCCGCCGGTCTTTTTGCTCTCGGTCCACGCGGACGGAGACGAACGAACCAAGCTCGGGAAGCGCCGCGAAAGGCTGCCCAGTACACCCCTCACTATCGACGGCTGAGCCGCGGAGCGTGACAGCCTCTCAGCTAGCGCTGCTGCGGAGACGAGCCACTACTCGCTCCTGTAATACGGACAGACACTTCTCCGCCCGCGCTGGAGCGCAACACCAGACTTGTAGGCTCACCCGGTTGGTGCGCCAGCGACGACGCAATTTTCGATGACTCAACTGGAGGCAGCGAGAAACGGCCGCCTCCTCGACCGCCTCCGGAAGCGACGCGCCCGGCAAGATCTATCGCGGGACCTGGGAAATGCGGCTAAGTCCGCCGCGAGCCTGAAGTCCCCCCCAGAGACGGCGCGCGGAACTCTCCCTGCAAATCCGGCTAAGTCCCGGCGGAGCCGGCTAGACCTGACGGCAAACTGCGGCCCCCACCGCGAGCTCGCCGTCCGCCCGCCCTCCGGGAGGCTCGCAGGCTCGGGCAGCGCTTGCCGGGCGGGTGAGGCGCGGGTCCCTGCAAATCCGGCAAAGTCCCGGCGGAGCCGGCTCGACCCGACGGCAAACGGCGGCCCCCACCGCGAGCTCGCCGTCCGCCCGCCCTCCGGGAGGCTCGCAGGCTCGGGCAGCGCTTGCCGGGCGGGTGAGGCGCGGGTCCCTGCAAATCCGGCAAAGTCCCGGCGGAGCCGGCTGGACCGGACGGCAAACGGCGGCCCCCACCGCGAGCTCGCCGTCCGCCCGCCCTCCGGGAGGCTCGCAGGCTCGGGCAGCGCTTGCCGAGCGGGTGAGGCGCGGGTCCCTGCAAATCCGGCAAAGTCCCGGCGGAGCCGGCTCGACCGGACGGCAAACTGCGGCCCCCACCGCGAGCTCGCCGTCCGCCCGCCCTCCGGGAGGCTCGCAGGCTCGGGCAGCGCTTGCCGAGCGGGTGAGGCGCGGGTCCCTGCAAATCCGGCAAAGTCCCGGCGGAGCCGGCTCGACCGGACGGCAAACTGCGGCCCCCACCGCGAGCTCGCCGTCCGCCCGCCCTCCGGGAGGCTCGCAGGCTCGGGCAGCGCTTGCCGGGCGGGTGAGGCGCGGGTCCCTGCAAATCCGGCAAAGTCCCGGCGGAGCCGGCTCGACCCGACGGCAAACGGCGGCCCCCACCGCGAGCTCGCCGTCCGGGAGGCTCGCAGGCTCGGGCAGCGCTTGCCGGGCGGGTGAGGCGCGGGTCCCTGCAAATCCGGCAAAGTCCCGGCGGAGCCGGCTCGACCGGACGGCAAACGGCGGCCCCCACCGCGAGCTCGCCGTCCGCCCGCCCTCCGGGAGGCTCGCAGGCTCGGGCAGCGCTTGCCGGGCGGGTGAGGCGCGGGTCCCTGCAAATCCGGCAAAGTCCCGGCGGAGCCGGCTCGACCCGACGGCAAACGGCGGCCCCCACCGCGAGCTCGCCGTCCGGGAGGCTCGCAGGCTCGGGCAGCGCTTGCCGGGCGGGTGAGGCGCGGGTCCCTGCAAATCCGGCAAAGTCCCGGCGGAGCCGGCTCGACCCGACGGCAAACGGCGGCCCCCACCGCGAGCTCGCCGTCCGCCCGCCCTCCGGGAGGCTCGCAGGCTCGGGCAGCGCTTGCCGGGCGGGTGAGGCGCGGGTCCCTGCAAATCCGGCAAAGTCCCGGCGGAGCCGGCTCGACCCGACGGCAAACGGCGGCCCCCACCGCGAGCTCGCCGTCCGCCCGCCCTCCGGGAGGCTCGCAGGCTCGGGCAGCGCTTGCCGGGCGGGTGGGGCGCGGGTCCCGGCGCTGCCGGGCACTCGCCAGCCTTTTCTCGGCTGTTAGGGGTTGCCTCGGCTTTCCCGCTCCGTCATCTGACAATCCCCCCTGAAACAGCCTCTGGCTGGTGCTGGGGGCCGGGCGGGCAGAGGCAGCAGCCTGGGTCCCGGTGCTCGCCAGCTTGTTTTGTTCCGTGGGGGCTTGGTTGTTTTTTTGGTTTCGCGTGTCCGTCTGCTGACACACAGCCCACCACCCCGTCCCGCCGCGAAACACGTCTCTGGCTGGCGGTGGTGGGTGGGGGGACCAGGACCGCACCAGCTACGCACAAAGAGAAAAATGACCGCGACCGCTGAACCCAGGACGCACCGAAATACACCAGCCGATGCAGCCCGGGGTTCTGCAGATGCTGCGGCGCCCACCCCTCCTCCGCGGTGCCTCCCCCCGCCCCACAACGGGCTGGGAACAGATTGCAAAGATGTTCTTCTGGTTTGTGGTTTGGGGGAAATGTGTCTGAAACTGAGGAGAAGAGATGAAGATAGCGTGGCCGAGGATAGAAGGGAGGATTACGTTGCTCTTGCTGAGCATCCAAACAGGGTTCCCCACCACTGATGTTCTCACGGTTAAGTCTGTGGAACGTTAGGCACAGGTTAACGGTCGGCCTCAATGTTCTCAAGGGTCCTTTCCAAATCAAAAGGATTCTGCAGTTCTAAGAAAAGTTGATGTTTAGACTCAACTCTGTCCCTCGTCAGAGAAATGGCACTGCAGGAAGGCCGTGCGTCTGCCAGCTGAGGGAGGGAGCATCAGCACTTGCTTCGGCCTGTTTCCTATGGTGTTGCCCTGGAGCGCCGAGGAGCCCCGGAGGGAGCCCAGCGGGGCAGAGGCAGAGCCACCTCGGGCTGGGCCTCTGCTGCTGAGCTGGGCCGGGCTCCCGGGACGCAGATAGACGCTGGCGAGGGGGCAGAGCTGCAGAGAGACAGCTGCTCTGCCCAGGCGCAGGGCCGGCCGGGGGGGGCACCGCCTGCAGGCCCCCAGGGGAGACCTGCCAGCCTCAGAGAGCTGAAAGGCACTCCGCAGCGGAGGCTGCCGAGAGGTTTCTGCGGGAGAAACGTTCCCAGCCCTGTGCGTGATCAGGCTCTGGGTGCAGGACAATGCAGCTGTAGCTCCTGGAGGGATCTCCTCGAGCCGCTGCCTCGGACAGTCCATGGGATCTGTCAGGAGGACGCTCTCGGTTTCTCTGTGCGGATCAGGAGGAGGATGTGCTGCAGAGCAGGCCTTCCCTCTGCAGCGTCTGAGTGAGAGGAGAAAGCAGGTCCCTCATCCAGGGCTTGGCTGCAGGGTGTGAATGTGCGTGTGCAGCCAGCGGTGGGTGCCCGGCGCTTTCCTTGCGAGCAGGGTCCCCGCAGCTCAGGGGCTGTGTGCCGGGGCAGGGACTCTGCCGCCTGCCAGGGCCAGCAGCACTCAGCCTGCGCGGGGAGCTCCCCGAGGTGCTCGGAGAAGTAGAGGGGGAAGCGACAGGGAACCCCTGGCAGGGAAGGAAAAGTGTTCTTGGCTCCAGGAGCACCGAGAGGGAGCAGAACTGGGCACAGAGCAGGAGCTCCTGGCAGGGACAGCTCCAAGAAAGAGAGGCATGGACAGGGAGGGGGGGGGGGGGGGAAGTGAAGCCCATCCCTGGGGGCGGGGGGGGGGGGGGTGGGGGGGTGGGGTGCGTTCAGGCATCGTTTTCCCCAGCCACCGTGTTTTCGCTGTCCCGCTTCGCGGGCTCCAGCTTTAGCGCCGGAAAGAGAACAACGAGAGAGGGGCGGAAAGGAGAGCGAAGGGGCGGAAAAAAGAAAAAGGGAGGGGGTGGGGGGGGTGGGGAGGCGGTGGTGTCGGCGGCAGGGTTAAATATTATTAGGTGCCGTCACCTCGTCCCCATCAGTGGGCCCTAGGCAAGCCCAAGCGAGAGCCAGACGCTGCTAAGGCATCTCTGCGCCGGGACGTACCGAGACGGAAAAACGGTCGGTACTAAAAACTGTTTGTGCTGAAGTAAATGCTCGGATTACTGCAGGGGCGACGGCAGGGAGGCCTGAAGGTCGCACTGCCCTGAACCAGCTCCCGCGCTCGAGCGGGGGATACATTGAAACCCAGCAGCCGGCGCACCTGGGGCTCTGCAGACGC
>NW_027069390.1:237542-240042 GCF_037157495.1 Lathamus discolor | reverse complement strand
CGACCCACACCTGGGAAACGCACCTTGCTCGCTTCGGAGGCGGCCCAGGCGCCCGGGCTCGGCACGGTCTTCGCACGGAGGCGGCGGCGCGGCCGCCCGCGCCGCCCGCCCGCCTCGTCAGCTCGGGACACGGATGCTGCCGCCCGCTCGGCGGGAGCGGCAGCGGGGCGCCCCACCGGACCCGCGCGCGCCTTCCGCCGCCTGACGGCAAGCCGGCGCGCGCGCCCCCGCCCCCGAGGCCCCGGGCGCTCGCCCCGCCGGAACCTCCGCGGCTCCAACACCGCTGCGCCGGAGAAGCGGCCACCGCCGGAGCCGCCCCGCCCCCGGCTGGCGCGGGGCCTCCACCGCCCGCGGGGCCGCCGGACGGCACCCGTCCGACCGCGCCTGGCCGACCGCCCTCCCGCGGATCCGCCGCCGTCGCCGCCTGTCACCCTCCGCTCCTCGCCGCGAGGCACGGGCCGGGGCAACGAAGGCAGGCGGCGCTGAGCCGAGGGGGGAGGGCAGCGCTCGCTCTCCCCGTTTCCACGCGGAGACCGAGAGGTCAGCCGCCCCCTGGCTGCCTGCCCGAACCCCCTTCTCCTTGCCCGGCTCGGCCGGGGGAGTGCAGCAGGGCAACAGCGACGACGGACGAGGCCCGGGCCGGGACGGCCGCGACCGACCGGTGGCGGGCACCCTCCGGGACGACCGGCGCGCGGAGCGGCGCGGCGGCACAGCGCCAGCCGCCGGCGGGCCGGGGTGCCGACATCGCCGGCAGCGGGGGACCGCCGAAGGCTCCGGCCGGACGGCGCCGAGAAACGGAGCGCGCCGGAGCGCGAGCGCGGCGCCGCGCTGCGGCAGACGGCCGGGACTGAGGCGCGGCGACCCGACGGTCGCCCGAGCGAGACCCCGCCGTGCGCAGGGAACTCGCCAACCCCCCCCGGCGGCGGTGAGCCCGCGCTCTCGCCGGGGGGGTCGTCCGCTCGAGGCGGGCGGGACGACAGCGGCCGCCCGCGCCGCGGCTCTCTTCCAACGAGACCGGACCGCGGAGAGGGGGGGGCAGCGGTACCCCCTCCCCGGCGCGGCTGCCCGGCGGCGGCGGGAGCGAGCGCGGGCGCCGGCCCTTCCCACCCAGGGGCTTCCGCAGGAGAGAGACTCCCCAGCCCCTGAGAGCGCCGCCGCCACGCACCCGGCACCCGCCCCGCCGAGTGGACACCGAGCCGCCCGAGTCTTTAAACCCCCGCCCGGCTCCGCGGCCTCCGCCGTCCCCGCGCCGGGGACGGACGGACGACCGCGCGAGCGCGGACGCTAGGTACCTGGCCCTGGGGTGAGGGAAACGACCCGAAGGCCCCGCGGGGGTGCCTCCCCCGGCTGCCGCCGGCGGGGGAGCGTCCGCCCGCAGGGGCGCGCCCGACGTCCGCCGCCACCACCTCCGTCCTCCTTAAAGCCCGGGGCCCGGGGTTTCCCTCAGTAGCCCGGCGCCGCGCCCGGGAGGAGAGACGGGGCTCGGGGCCGCCAGCCCGGATCGGGAAGGCGGACCCGGCGGCGGACCGGCGCCGGCCGCGGTAGCGGCGGGCGGGCCAGGCGCGCGCGAGGACCGCGCCCGAGGGCCCCCGCGAGAGCCCCCCTCTTTTCTTCCCCCACGCTCGGGACCGCCCCCCCCCCCGGCATTTTCTGCCTCCAGAGAGGGGGGAACCGAGGCGGGGAGAGGAGGATCGCGGAGGCCTCGCGCGCGGTAGCGCGCACCCACCGCGCCCGCCGCCGTCGCGGCCCCGCCGCCGCGCGCACGCGCGCGCGCCCGGGTGCCCCGCCCCCCGCAGCGGGGGGGTGGGCACCCCCCCCGAACCCTTGCGCCTCGTCTCGCGTAGGGCGCGCGGGTGTGCCCGGAGGCTGCGACGGTAGTGGGGGGAATTGAGCGGGAACGGGAAGCCCGCGCCGCGCCCGGGGCCCCCCCGCGGGGACCCCCTCGGCGCGCGACGCGAGGCGGGGTCGAGTCGAGCTGCGCGCGGCCGGACGCCCGGCGCGCGCACCAGCCCCCTCCCGGTAATGATCCTTCCGCAGGTTCACCTACGGAAACCTTGTTACGACTTTTACTTCCTCTAGATAGTCAAGTTCGACCGTCTTCTCGACGCTCCGGCAGGGCCGTGGCCGACCCCGCCGGGGCCGATCCGAGGACCTCACTAAACCATCCAATCGGTAGTAGCGACGGGCGGTGTGTACAAAGGGCAGGGACTTAATCAACGCGAGCTTATGACCCGCACTTACTGGGAATTCCTCGTTCACGGGGAAGAATTGCAATCCCCGATCCCCATCACGAATGGGGTTCAACGGGTTACCCGCGCCTGCCGGCGGAGGGTAGGCACAAGCTGAGCCAGTCAGTGTAGCGCGCGTGCGGCCCCGGACATCTAAGGGCATCACAGACCTGTTATTGCTCAATCTCGGGTGGCTGAACGCCACTTGTCCCTCTAAGAAGTTGGACGCCGACCGCTCGGGGGTCGCGTAACTAGTTAGCATGCCAGAGTCT
>NW_027069390.1:130000-137500 GCF_037157495.1 Lathamus discolor | reverse complement strand
GGCCGCAGCGGAGGCGGACGCCCCCCTGACGCCCACGGTCGTCGCTTTCGCTTTTCCCCGTTCTCTGGGTTCGGCCGCCCTACCGCCCGAGCGCTGCTCGCGGCCGGCACCCACGGGCACACGGACGGAGGCCAGCACCGGCGCCTCGCGTACGATTAGGACACCTGAGGGCTCGCGGGGCCACGCGGCCGTCACACAGCCCGGTTCGGTAACACGTCCGTGGAACCTCCTCCCGCCGTCGAGCAGAGAGCAGCAAGGACGCGGCCGACGCGGCGGGGCACGCACCCCGCCGCCAACGCGGTCGCGGCTCTTTCTCTCGCTCGGGAGGGGGGCAAGACCCAGGACGACACCTCGCACGCAACGGGAAGCGAGCTGGAAAGGAGACCGCCCAGCCTGAACACCGGACGCCGCCCGCGGCCCGCCCGAGGACGGGGAGCGCAGACGAGCCCGGCCCGCCGGGGGCCCTCTCCGACGCGACCCGAAAGGCCTCATCGATCGGTCGGGGAAGACAGCAAGGACGACAAGACGGGTAAAAAAGGCCTCCCCCACGGTAGGCCAAAACGCTGCGTGTTCCTGAGACAACAGGGCAGCCCGAGCCCACCCCGCGGGGACTACTCGGGGCCGGGTGGTGAAAAGGCCGACGAGAGCTCCCGCGAGCCCCTCTTATCCACAAAAAGCCACCGCGTTTTCGGTTCCCCGCTTCGCGGGCTCCAGCTTTAACGCCGGCAAAAGAGCGACAAGAGCGAAAAAGGAGAGGGAAAAGGCAGAAAGGGAAAAAGGGGGGGTGGGGGGTGGAAAGAGGTAACGGGGGGGGGGGCCGGACGGAGAGGGGGGGAAGAGGTAAGAGAGGGGGGAGCAGACGGAGGAGGGGGGAAAAAGTTAAAAGAGGGGGGGCGGGAGGGGAGGGAGGAGGAAGGGGGGGGGAACAAAACAAAACAAAACAAAACAAAAAAAAAAAAAAAACCCAGTACCGCCACCTGGGCCGAACCACCGGGCGCCTAGGCAAGCGCAAGCAAGAGCCGGACGCTGCTAAGGGGATCTCAGCGCCTGGACGTAACCGACGGGCTCGCCCGCCCGTGCCATCATCGGAGCCCCTCGCTCAGCTCACGGACGGGGCGGCGAGAAAATTGAGACCTGGGGATCGAGTCCCGCCACGGTCTTCCCAGCGTTCGAGTGCCGGCCTCCTCCGCCGCCGGTCTTTTTGCTCTCGGTCCACGCGGACGGAGACGAACGAACCAAGCTCGGGAAGCGCCGCGAAAGGCTGCCCAGTACACCCCTCACTATCGACGGCTGAGCCGCGGAGCGTGACAGCCTCTCAGCTAGCGCTGCTGCGGAGACGAGCCACTACTCGCTCCTGTAATACGGACAGATACTTCTCCGCCCGCGCTGGAGCGCAACACCAGACTTGTAGGCTCACCCGGTTGGTGCGCCAGCGACGACGCAATTTTCGATGACTCAACTGGAGGCAGCGAGAAACGGCCGCCTCCTCGACCGCCTCCGGAAGCGACGCGCCCGGCAAGATCTATCGCGGGACCTGGGAAATGCGGCTAAGTCCGCCGCGAGCCTGAAGTCCCCCCCAGAGACGGCGCGCGGAACTCTCCCTGCAAATCCGGCTAAGTCCCGGCGGAGCCGGCTAGACCTGACGGCAAACTGCGGCCCCCACCGCGAGCTCGCCGTCCGCCCGCCCTCCGGGAGGCTCGCAGGCTCGGGCAGCGCTTGCCGGGCGGGTGAGGCGCGGGTCCCTGCAAATCCGGCAAAGTCCCGGCGGAGCCGGCTCGACCCGACGGCAAACGGCGGCCCCCACCGCGAGCTCGCCGTCCGCCCGCCCTCCGGGAGGCTCGCAGGCTCGGGCAGCGCTTGCCGGGCGGGTGAGGCGCGGGTCCCTGCAAATCCGGCAAAGTCCCGGCGGAGCCGGCTCGACCGGACGGCAAACGGCGGCCCCCACCGCGAGCTCGCCGTCCGCCCGCCCTCCGGGAGGCTCGCAGGCTCGGGCAGCGCTTGCCGGGCGGGAGGGGCGCGGGTCCCTGCAAATCCGGCAAAGTCCCGGCGGAGCCGGCTCGACCCGACGGCAAACGGCGGCCCCCACCGCGAGCTCGCCGTCCGCCCGCCCTCCGGGAGGCTCGCAGGCTCGGGCAGCGCTTGCCGGGCGGGAGGGGCGCGGGTCCCTGCAAATCCGGCAAAGTCCCGGCGGAGCCGGCTCGACCCGACGGCAAACGGCGGCCCCCACCGCGAGCTCGCCGTCCGCCCGCCCTCCGGGAGGCTCGCAGGCTCGGGCAGCGCTTGCCGGGCGGGTGAGGCGCGGGTCCCTGCAAATCCGGCAAAGTCCCGGCGGAGCCGGCTCGACCCGACGGCAAACGGCGGCCCCCACCGCGAGCTCGCCGTCCGGGAGGCTCGCAGGCTCGGGCAGCGCTTGCCGGGCGGGTGAGGCGCGGGTCCCTGCAAATCCGGCAAAGTCCCGGCGGAGCCGGCTCGACCCGACGGCAAACGGCGGCCCCCACCGCGAGCTCGCCGTCCGGGAGGCTCGCAGGCTCGGGCAGCGCTTGCCGGGCGGGTGGGGCGCGGGTCCCTGCAAATCCAGCAAAGTCCCGGCGGAGCCGGCTCGACCCGACGGCAAACGGCGGCCCCCACCGCGAGCTCGCCGTCCGCCCGCCCTCCGGGAGGCTCGCAGGCTCGGGCAGCGCTTGCCGGGCGGGTGAGGCGCGGGTCCCTGCAAATCCGGCAAAGTCCCGGCGGAGCCGGCTCGACCCGACGGCAAACGGCGGCCCCCACCGCGAGCTCGCCGTCCGGGAGGCTCGCAGGCTCGGGCAGCGCTTGCCGGGCGGGTGAGGCGCGGGTCCCTGCAAATCCAGCAAAGTCCCGGCGGAGCCGGCTCGACCCGACGGCAAACGGCGGCCCCCACCGCGATCTCGCCGTCCGCCCGCCCTCCGGGAGGCTCGCAGGCTCGGGCAGCGCTTGCCGGGCGGGTGGGGCGCGGGTCCCTGCAAATCCAGCAAAGTCCCGGCGGAGCCGGCTCGACCCGACGGCAAACGGCGGCCCCCACCGCGAGCTCGCCGTCCGCCCGCCCTCCGGGAGGCTCGCAGGCTCGGGCAGCGCTTGCCGGGCGGGTGAGGCGCGGGTCCCTGCAAATCCGGCAAAGTCCCGGCGGAGCCGGCTCGACCCGACGGCAAACGGCGGCCCCCACCGCGAGCTCGCCGTCCGGGAGGCTCGCAGGCTCGGGCAGCGCTTGCCGGGCGGGTGAGGCGCGGGTCCCTGCAAATCCAGCAAAGTCCCGGCGGAGCCGGCTCGACCCGACGGCAAACGGCGGCCCCCACCGCGATCTCGCCGTCCGCCCGCCCTCCGGGAGGCTCGCAGGCTCGGGCAGCGCTTGCCGGGCGGGTGGGGCGCGGGTCCCTGCAAATCCAGCAAAGTCCCGGCGGAGCCGGCTCGACCCGACGGCAAACGGCGGCCCCCACCGCGAGCTCGCCGTCCGCCCGCCCTCCGGGAGGCTCGCAGGCTCGGGCAGCGCTTGCCGGGCGGGTGAGGCGCGGGTCCCTGCAAATCCGGCAAAGTCCCGGCGGAGCCGGCTCGACCCGACGGCAAACGGCGGCCCCCACCGCGAGCTCGCCGTCCGGGAGGCTCGCAGGCTCGGGCAGCGCTTGCCGGGCGGGTGAGGCGCGGGTCCCTGCAAATCCAGCAAAGTCCCGGCGGAGCCGGCTCGACCCGACGGCAAACGGCGGCCCCCACCGCGATCTCGCCGTCCGCCCGCCCTCCGGGAGGCTCGCAGGCTCGGGCAGCGCTTGCCGGTAGGGTGGGGCGCGGGTCCCGGCGCTGCCGGGCACTCGCCAGCCTTTTCTCGGCTGTTAGGGGTTGCCTCGGCTTTCCCGTTCCGTCATCCGACAATCCCCCCTGAAACAGCCTCTGGCTGGTGCTGGGTGCCGGGCGGGCAGAGGCAGCAGCCTAGGTCCCGGCGCTCGCCAGCTTGTTTTGTTCCGTGGGGGCTTGGGGGTTTCGTTGTTTTTTTGGTTTCGCGTGTCCGTCTGCCGACACACAGCCCACCACCCCGTCCCGCCGCGAAACACGTCTCTGGCTGGCGGTGGTGGGTGGGGGGACCGGCACCGCACCAGCTACGCACAAAGAGAAAAATGACCGCGACCGCTGAACCCAGGACGCACCGAAATGCACCAGCCGATGCAGCCGGGGGTTCTGCAGATGCTGCGGCGCCCACCCCTCCTCCGCGGCGCCTCCCCCCGCCCCACAACGGGCTGGGAACAGATTGCAAAGATGTTCTTCTGGTTTGTGGTTTGGGGGAAACGTGTCTGAAACTGAGGAGAAGAGATGAAGATAGCGTGGCCGAGGATAGAAGGGAGGATTACGTTGCTCTTGCTGAGCATCCAAACAGGGTTCCCCACCACTGATGTTCTCACGGTTAAGTCTGTGGAACGTTAGGCACAGGTTAACGGTCGGCCTCAATGTTCTCAAGGGTCCTTTCCAAATCAAAAGGATTCTGCAGTTCTAAGAAAAGTTGATGTTTAGACTCAACTCTGTCCCTCGTCAGAGAAATGGCACTGCAGGAAGGCCGTGCGTCTGCCAGCTGAGGGAGGGAGCATCAGCACTTGCTTCGGCCTGTTTCCTATGGTGTTGCCCTGGAGCGCCGAGGAGCCCCGGAGGGAGCCCAGCGGGGCAGAGGCAGAGCCACCTCGGGCTGGGCCTCTGCTGCTGAGCTGGGCCGGGCTCCCGGGACGCAGATAGACGCTGGCGAGGGGGCAGAGCTGCAGAGAGACAGCTGCTCTGCCCAGGCGCAGGGCCGGGGGGGGCACCGCCTGCAGGCCCCCAGGGGAGACCTGCCAGCCTCAGAGAGCTGAAAGGCACTCCGCAGCGGAGGCTGCCGAGAGGTTTCTGCGGGAGAAACGTTCCCAGCCCTGTGCGTGATCAGGCTCTGGGTGCAGGACAATGCAGCTGTAGCTCCTGGAGGGATCTCCTCGAGCCGCTGCCTCGGACAGTCCATGGGATCTGTCAGGAGGACGCTCTCGGTTTCTCTGTGCGGATCAGGAGGAGGATGTGCTGCAGAGTAGGCCTTCCCTCTGCAGCGTCTGAGTGAGAGGAGAAGGCAGGTCCCTCATCCAGGGCTTGGCTGCAGGGTGTGAATGTGGGTGTGCAGCCAGCGGTGGGTGCCCGGCGCTTTCCTTGCGAGCAGGGTCCCCGCAGCCCAGGGGCTGTGTGCCGGGGCAGGGACTCTGCCGCCTGCCAGGGCCAGCAGCACTCAGCCTGCGCGGGGAGCTCCCCGAGGTGCTCGGAGAAGTAGAGGGGGAAGCGACAGGGAACCCCTGGCAGGGAAGGAAAAGTGTTCTTGGCTCCAGGAGCACCGAGAGGGAGCAGAACTGGGCACAGAGCAGGAGCTCCTGGCAGGGACAGCTCCAAGAAACAGAGGCATGGACAGGGAGTGGGGGGGGGGAAGTGAAGCCCATCCCTGGGGGCGGGGGGGGGGGGGTGGGGGGGTGGGGTGCGTTCAGGCATCGTTTTCCCCAGCCACCGTGTTTTCGCTGTCCCGCTTCGCGGGGGGGGGGGGGGGGGGGGGGAGGCGGTGGTGTCGGCGGCAGGGTTAAATATTATTAGGTGCCGTCACCTCGTCCCCATCAGTGGGCCCTAGGCAAGCCCAAGCGAGAGCCAGACGCTGCTAAGGCATCTCTGCGCCGGGACGTACCGAGACGGAAAAACGGTCGGTACTAAAAACTGTTTGTGCTGAAGTAAATGCTCGGATTACTGCAGGGGCGACGGCAGGGAGGCCTGAAGGTCGCACTGCCCTGAACCAGCTCCCGCGCTCGAGCGGGGGATACATTGAAACCCAGCAGCCGGCGCACCTGGGGCTCTGCAGACGCCGCGGCGCGCCGCCCCGCCCGCTCTTCTCGGCGAAACCCCCCCCTCCCCCTCCCCCTCCCCCCCACCCCCAGCCCCCCGCCTTCCCGCCTCCCCCCTCCCCCACCCCCACTCGCGGCGCATGCGCACAGGCACAGAGAGAGGCACCCCTCGCCGTGCGCACCCTCCCCCCCCGCCCCGCGCTGCCGTTCCGGACCCGCCGAGCGCTGGGTGCGGCCCCAGTCACCAGACGGCGGCACCGCCCCGGAGCAGCAGGGCGGAGGGGCAGGGGTCGGCAGCCTGACGCTCTGCGCCTGCGCGCTCGCCCCCCTCAACGCCCCTCCTCCCCCGGCTCGGCAAGCGGGTCTCCGCCAGCGACGAAAACAAGGGCTGCTCCTCTGCCTGACGGGCTGTCCCGCGCTCAGTTCGCCGGGAGCCGGTAGGCAGGCAGCAAGGAAGGAAAGAAGGAAGGAGGCAGACAGACAGACAGAAAGAAAGACAGACAGACAGACAGACAGACAGTGGTCGGTGAGCAGGTGGGGAGCCTGGCGCACGCAATGGTGGGCCGGGGATATGGGGGGGGGCGGTGTTGGGATTGACTCTGTGTGTGTGTGTGTGTGTGTGCGTGCGTGTGCGCGGTTTGTTTTTGTTTTTTTTTTTTTTTGTCGTCGTCTCCCCCCCCCCCCCGGAGACGTTCTCTGCGTGGTTCGCTTGGGATTTCCCGCTTTGTATTTCCTTTTCGGTTTTCCCTTGTCTCCTCCTTTTTTGGCCCACGACCCCTGCCTCCGTTTGCTTTTTCTAACCGCGGCACGGAGCGCAGCAGCAGCAGGAAGGGAGGCCGCGCCCTGTCGGGACTTTTCGTCTGCCGCCTGGGCACGGAGGCGGCAGGGCTCCGCGTGCCCTCTCAGGCGGAAATGAGCTGGGTTTGTTTGGCTGTTGGGAGCTCCCGCCGCCCCCTCTTTGAATAAAATGAAGGCGTACGGGAGGGGAGAGGAGAGGGAGGGGGTGGAGGGCCGGGGAGACCGAGACCGTAAGCCGAGAGAGAAAGGGAAGGAGAATACAAAAGGAAACGGGTTGCACGCGCGGCTTTTTTACACAGACGCCTTCCCGAGGGGGCGTGGGGACGAGTGAGTGCCGGGCCGAAGGGCGATCGATCGGGGGATCGATCGATCGACCGACCGATGAAAAACATGAATAAAAAAAAAAAAAAAAAAAAAAGGGAAAAAGAAAAAAATTAAGCCCCCCCCCCCGCCCAACACAAAACCACCCAAACCACCTCAACGGGTTCAGCAGCAAGCAGGTAGGTGCGGTAGGGCGCGGGGAAGGGAAAAAAAGGAAAAGAAATCGACACCACCACCCCCCCCCCCAAACCAACCAATCAAACAAGAAAGCCCCCCCCCCCCCCCAACCACGAACAGAAAAACAAGACTAGAAAAAAGGAGGCCGAGGTGTACCACCGGTGCTACACCTCCCCCGCCCCACCTGCCCCTCCTCCTCCCCCCCCCCCCCCCCCCCCGGGCGGCCGGCTGAAGCCAGGTCTACCATCGGCAATACATGTAAAGGCCCGTCCCCTCCGTAGCCACGGCGTTTTACACACACACACACACACACACACACGCACACACGCACGCACGCACGCACGCACCCCCCCGGGCCAGCAGGTGGAGG
>NW_027069390.1:110000-117500 GCF_037157495.1 Lathamus discolor | reverse complement strand
TCGCAGGCTCGGGCAGCGCTTGCCGGGCGGGTGAGGCGCGGGTCCCTGCAAATCCGGCAAAGTCCCGGCGGAGCCGGCTGGACCGGACGGCAAACTGCGGCCCCCACCGCGAGCTCGCCGTCCGCCCGCCCTCCGGGAGGCTCGCAGGCTCGGGCAGCGCTTGCCGGGCGGGTGAGGCGCGGGTCCCTGCAAATCCGGCAAAGTCCCGGCGGAGCCGGCTCGACCGGACGGCAAACGGCGGCCCCCACCGCGAGCTCGCCGTCCGCCCGCCCTCCGGGAGGCTCGCAGGCTCGGGCAGCGCTTGCCGAGCGGGTGAGGCGCGGGTCCCTGCAAATCCGGCAAAGTCCCGGCGGAGCCGGCTGGACCGGACGGCAAACTGCGGCCCCCACCGCGAGCTCGCCGTCCGCCCGCCCTCCGGGAGGCTCGCAGGCTCGGGCAGCGCTTGCCGGGCGGGTGAGGCGCGGGTCCCTGCAAATCCGGCAAAGTCCCGGCGGAGCCGGCTCGACCGGACGGCAAACTGCGGCCCCCACCGCGAGCTCGCCGTCCGCCCGCCCTCCGGGAGGCTCGCAGGCTCGGGCAGCGCTTGCCGGGCGGGTGAGGCGCGGGTCCCTGCAAATCCGGCAAAGTCCCGGCGGAGCCGGCTCGACCCGACGGCAAACGGCGGCCCCCACCGCGAGCTCGCCGTCCGCCCGCCCTCCGGGAGGCTCGCAGGCTCGGGCAGCGCTTGCCGGGCGGGTGAGGCGCGGGTCCCTGCAAATCCGGCAAAGTCCCGGCGGAGCCGGCTCGACCCGACGGCAAACGGCGGCCCCCACCGCGAGCTCGCCGTCCGGGAGGCTCGCAGGCTCGGGCAGCGCTTGCCGGGCGGGTGAGGCGCGGGTCCCTGCAAATCCAGCAAAGTCCCGGCGGAGCCGGCTCGACCCGACGGCAAACGGCGGCCCCCACCGCGAGCTCGCCGTCCGCCCGCCCTCCGGGAGGCTCGCAGGCTCGGGCAGCGCTTGCCGGGCGGGAGGGGCGCGGGTCCCTGCAAATCCGGCAAAGTCCCGGCGGAGCCGGCTCGACCCGACGGCAAACGGCGGCCCCCACCGCGAGCTCGCCGTCCGCCCGCCCTCCGGGAGGCTCGCAGGCTCGGGCAGCGCTTGCCGGGCGGGAGGGGCGCGGGTCCCTGCAAATCCGGCAAAGTCCCGGCGGAGCCGGCTCGACCCGACGGCAAAGTGCGGCCCCCACCGCGAGCTCGCCGTCCGCCCGCCCTCCGGGAGGCTCGCAGGCTCGGGCAGCGCTTGCCGGGCGGGAGGGGCGCGGGTCCCTGCAAATCCGGCAAAGTCCCGGCGGAGCCGGCTCGACCCGACGGCAAACGGCGGCCCCCACCGCGAGCTCGCCGTCCGCCCGCCCTCCGGGAGGCTCGCAGGCTCGGGCAGCGCTTGCCGAGCGGGTGAGGCGCGGGTCCCTGCAAATCCGGCAAAGTCCCGGCGGAGCCGGCTGGACCGGACGGCAAACTGCGGCCCCCACCGCGAGCTCGCCGTCCGCCCGCCCTCCGGGAGGCTCGCAGGCTCGGGCAGCGCTTGCCGGGCGGGTGAGGCGCGGGTCCCTGCAAATCCGGCAAAGTCCCGGCGGAGCCGGCTCGACCCGACGGCAAACGGCGGCCCCCACCGCGAGCTCGCCGTCCGCCCGCCCTCCGGGAGGCTCGCAGGCTCGGGCAGCGCTTGCCGAGCGGGTGAGGCGCGGGTCCCTGCAAATCCGGCAAAGTCCCGGCGCAGCCGGCTGGACCGGACGGCAAACTGCGGCCCCCACCGCGAGCTCGCCGTCCGCCCGCCCTCCGGGAGGCTCGCAGGCTCGGGCAGCGCTTGCCGGGCGGGTGAGGCGCGGGTCCCTGCAAATCCGGCAAAGTCCCGGCGGAGCCGGCTCGACCCGACGGCAAACGGCGGCCCCCACCGCGAGCTCGCCGTCCGGGAGGCTCGCAGGCTCGGGCAGCGCTTGCCGGGCGGGTGAGGCGCGGGTCCCTGCAAATCCAGCAAAGTCCCGGCGGAGCCGGCTCGACCCGACGGCAAACGGCGGCCCCCACCGCGAGCTCGCCGTCCGCCCGCCCTCCGGGAGGCTCGCAGGCTCGGGCAGCGCTTGCCGGGCGGGTGAGGGGCGGGTCCCTGCAAATCCGGCAAAGTCCCGGCGGAGCCGGCTCGACCCGACGGCAAACGGCGGCCCCCACCGCGAGCTCGCCGTCCGGGAGGCTCGCAGGCTCGGGCAGCGCTTGCCGGGCGGGTGAGGGGCGGGTCCCTGCAAATCCGGCAAAGTCCCGGCGGAGCCGGCTCGACCGGACGGCAAACTGCGGCCCCCACCGCGAGCTCGCCGTCCGCCCGCCCTCCGGGAGGCTCGCAGGCTCGGGCAGCGCTTGCCGGGCGGAAGGGGCGCGGGTCCCTGCAAATCCGGCAAAGTCCCGGCGGAGCCGGCTCGACCCGACGGCAAACGGCGGCCCCCACCGCGAGCTCGCCGTCCGCCCGCCCTCCGGGAGGCTCGCAGGCTCGGGCAGCGCTTGCCGGGCGGGAGGGGCGCGGGTCCCTGCAAATCCGGCAAAGTCCCGGCGGAGCCGGCTCGACCCGACGGCAAAGTGCGGCCCCCACCGCGAGCTCGCCGTCCGCCCGCCCTCCGGGAGGCTCGCAGGCTCGGGCAGCGCTTGCCGGGCGGGAGGGGCGCGGGTCCCTGCAAATCCGGCAAAGTCCCGGCGGAGCCGGCTCGACCCGACGGCAAACGGCGGCCCCCACCGCGAGCTCGCCGTCCGCCCGCCCTCCGGGAGGCTCGCAGGCTCGGGCAGCGCTTGCCGGGCGGGAGGGGCGCGGGTCCCTGCAAATCCGGCAAAGTCCCGGCGGAGCCGGCTCGACCCGACGGCAAACGGCGGCCCCCACCGCGAGCTCGCCGTCCGCCCGCCCTCCGGGAGGCTCGCAGGCTCGGGCAGCGCTTGCCGGGCGGGTGAGGCGCGGGTCCCTGCAAATCCGGCAAAGTCCCGGCGGAGCCGGCTCGACCCGACGGCAAACGGCGGCCCCCACCGCGAGCTCGCCGTCCGGGAGGCTCGCAGGCTCGGGCAGCGCTTGCCGGGCGGGTGAGGCGCGGGTCCCTGCAAATCCGGCAAAGTCCCGGCGGAGCCGGCTCGACCCGACGGCAAACGGCGGCCCCCACCGCGAGCTCGCCGTCCGGGAGGCTCGCAGGCTCGGGCAGCGCTTGCCGGGCGGGTGGGGCGCGGGTCCCTGCAAATCCAGCAAAGTCCCGGCGGAGCCGGCTCGACCCGACGGCAAACGGCGGCCCCCACCGCGAGCTCGCCGTCCGCCCGCCCTCCGGGAGGCTCGCAGGCTCGGGCAGCGCTTGCCGGGCGGGTGAGGCGCGGGTCCCTGCAAATCCGGCAAAGTCCCGGCGGAGCCGGCTCGACCCGACGGCAAACGGCGGCCCCCACCGCGAGCTCGCCGTCCGGGAGGCTCGCAGGCTCGGGCAGCGCTTGCCGGGCGGGTGAGGCGCGGGTCCCTGCAAATCCAGCAAAGTCCCGGCGGAGCCGGCTCGACCCGACGGCAAACGGCGGCCCCCACCGCGATCTCGCCGTCCGCCCGCCCTCCGGGAGGCTCGCAGGCTCGGGCAGCGCTTGCCGGGCGGGTGGGGCGCGGGTCCCTGCAAATCCAGCAAAGTCCCGGCGGAGCCGGCTCGACCCGACGGCAAACGGCGGCCCCCACCGCGAGCTCGCCGTCCGCCCGCCCTCCGGGAGGCTCGCAGGCTCGGGCAGCGCTTGCCGGGCGGGTGAGGCGCGGGTCCCTGCAAATCCGGCAAAGTCCCGGCGGAGCCGGCTCGACCCGACGGCAAACGGCGGCCCCCACCGCGAGCTCGCCGTCCGGGAGGCTCGCAGGCTCGGGCAGCGCTTGCCGGGCGGGTGAGGCGCGGGTCCCTGCAAATCCAGCAAAGTCCCGGCGGAGCCGGCTCGACCCGACGGCAAACGGCGGCCCCCACCGCGATCTCGCCGTCCGCCCGCCCTCCGGGAGGCTCGCAGGCTCGGGCAGCGCTTGCCGGTAGGGTGGGGCGCGGGTCCCGGCGCTGCCGGGCACTCGCCAGCCTTTTCTCGGCTGTTAGGGGTTGCCTCGGCTTTCCCGCTCCGTCATCCGACAATCCCCCCTGAAACAGCCTCTGGCTGGTGCTGGGTGCCGGGCGGGCAGAGGCAGCAGCCTAGGTCCCGGCGCTCGCCAGCTTGTTTTGTTCCGTGGGGGCTTGGGGGTTTCGTTGTTTTTTTGGTTTCGCGTGTCCGTCTGCCGACACACAGCCCACCACCCCGTCCCGCCGCGAAACACGTCTCTGGCTGGCGGTGGTGGGTGGGGGGACCGGCACCGCACCAGCTACGCACAAAGAGAAAAATGACCGCGACCGCTGAACCCAGGACGCACCGAAATGCACCAGCCGATGCAGCCGGGGGTTCTGCAGATGCTGCGGCGCCCACCCCTCCTCCGCGGCGCCTCCCCCCGCCCCACAACGGGCTGGGAACAGATTGCAAAGATGTTCTTCTGGTTTGTGGTTTGGGGGAAACGTGTCTGAAACTGAGGAGAAGAGATGAAGATAGCGTGGCCGAGGATAGAAGGGAGGATTACGTTGCTCTTGCTGAGCATCCAAACAGGGTTCCCCACCACTGATGTTCTCACGGTTAAGTCTGTGGAACGTTAGGCACAGGTTAACGGTCGGCCTCAATGTTCTCAAGGGTCCTTTCCAAATCAAAAGGATTCTGCAGTTCTAAGAAAAGTTGATGTTTAGACTCAACTCTGTCCCTCGTCAGAGAAATGGCACTGCAGGAAGGCCGTGCGTCTGCCAGCTGAGGGAGGGAGCATCAGCACTTGCTTCGGCCTGTTTCCTATGGTGTTGCCCTGGAGCGCCGAGGAGCCCCGGAGGGAGCCCAGCGGGGCAGAGGCAGAGCCACCTCGGGCTGGGCCTCTGCTGCTGAGCTGGGCCGGGCTCCCGGGACGCAGATAGACGCTGGCGAGGGGGCAGAGCTGCAGAGAGACAGCTGCTCTGCCCAGGCGCAGGGCCGGGGGGGGCACCGCCTGCAGGCCCCCAGGGGAGACCTGCCAGCCTCAGAGAGCTGAAAGGCACTCCGCAGCGGAGGCTGCCGAGAGGTTTCTGCGGGAGAAACGTTCCCAGCCCTGTGCGTGATCAGGCTCTGGGTGCAGGACAATGCAGCTGTAGCTCCTGGAGGGATCTCCTCGAGCCGCTGCCTCGGACAGTCCATGGGATCTGTCAGGAGGACGCTCTCGGTTTCTCTGTGCGGATCAGGAGGAGGATGTGCTGCAGAGTAGGCCTTCCCTCTGCAGCGTCTGAGTGAGAGGAGAAGGCAGGTCCCTCATCCAGGGCTTGGCTGCAGGGTGTGAATGTGGGTGTGCAGCCAGCGGTGGGTGCCCGGCGCTTTCCTTGCGAGCAGGGTCCCCGCAGCCCAGGGGCTGTGTGCCGGGGCAGGGACTCTGCCGCCTGCCAGGGCCAGCAGCACTCAGCCTGCGCGGGGAGCTCCCCGAGGTGCTCGGAGAAGTAGAGGGGGAAGCGACAGGGAACCCCTGGCAGGGAAGGAAAAGTGTTCTTGGCTCCAGGAGCACCGAGAGGGAGCAGAACTGGGCACAGAGCAGGAGCTCCTGGCAGGGACAGCTCCAAGAAACAGAGGCATGGACAGGGAGTGGGGGGGGGGAAGTGAAGCCCATCCCTGGGGGCGGGGGGGGGGGGGTGGGGGGGTGGGGTGCGTTCAGGCATCGTTTTCCCCAGCCACCGTGTTTTCGCTGTCCCGCTTCGCGGGGGGGGGGGGGGGGGGGGGGAGGCGGTGGTGTCGGCGGCAGGGTTAAATATTATTAGGTGCCGTCACCTCGTCCCCATCAGTGGGCCCTAGGCAAGCCCAAGCGAGAGCCAGACGCTGCTAAGGCATCTCTGCGCCGGGACGTACCGAGACGGAAAAACGGTCGGTACTAAAAACTGTTTGTGCTGAAGTAAATGCTCGGATTACTGCAGGGGCGACGGCAGGGAGGCCTGAAGGTCGCACTGCCCTGAACCAGCTCCCGCGCTCGAGCGGGGGATACATTGAAACCCAGCAGCCGGCGCACCTGGGGCTCTGCAGACGCCGCGGCGCGCCGCCCCGCCCGCTCTTCTCGGCGAAACCCCCCCCTCCCCCTCCCCCTCCCCCCCACCCCCAGCCCCCCGCCTTCCCGCCTCCCCCCTCCCCCACCCCCACTCGCGGCGCATGCGCACAGGCACAGAGAGAGGCACCCCTCGCCGTGCGCACCCTCCCCCCCCGCCCCGCGCTGCCGTTCCGGACCCGCCGAGCGCTGGGTGCGGCCCCAGTCACCAGACGGCGGCACCGCCCCGGAGCAGCAGGGCGGAGGGGCAGGGGTCGGCAGCCTGACGCTCTGCGCCTGCGCGCTCGCCCCCCTCAACGCCCCTCCTCCCCCGGCTCGGCAAGCGGGTCTCCGCCAGCGACGAAAACAAGGGCTGCTCCTCTGCCTGACGGGCTGTCCCGCGCTCAGTTCGCCGGGAGCCGGTAGGCAGGCAGCAAGGAAGGAAAGAAGGAAGGAGGCAGACAGACAGACAGAAAGAAAGACAGACAGACAGACAGACAGACAGTGGTCGGTGAGCAGGTGGGGAGCCTGGCGCACGCAATGGTGGGCCGGGGATATGGGGGGGGGCGGTGTTGGGATTGACTCTGTGTGTGTGTGTGTGTGTGTGCGTGCGTGTGCGCGGTTTGTTTTTGTTTTTTTTTTTTTTTGTCGTCGTCTCCCCCCCCCCCCCGGAGACGTTCTCTGCGTGGTTCGCTTGGGATTTCCCGCTTTGTATTTCCTTTTCGGTTTTCCCTTGTCTCCTCCTTTTTTGGCCCACGACCCCTGCCTCCGTTTGCTTTTTCTAACCGCGGCACGGAGCGCAGCAGCAGCAGGAAGGGAGGCCGCGCCCTGTCGGGACTTTTCGTCTGCCGCCTGGGCACGGAGGCGGCAGGGCTCCGCGTGCCCTCTCAGGCGGAAATGAGCTGGGTTTGTTTGGCTGTTGGGAGCTCCCGCCGCCCCCTCTTTGAATAAAATGAAGGCGTACGGGAGGGGAGAGGAGAGGGAGGGGGTGGAGGGCCGGGGAGACCGAGACCGTAAGCCGAGAGAGAAAGGGAAGGAGAATACAAAAGGAAACGGGTTGCACGCGCGGCTTTTTTACACAGACGCCTTCCCGAGGGGGCGTGGGGACGAGTGAGTGCCGGGCCGAAGGGCGATCGATCGGGGGATCGATCGATCGACCGACCGATGAAAAACATGAATAAAAAAAAAAAAAAAAAAAAAAGGGAAAAAGAAAAAAATTAAGCCCCCCCCCCCGCCCAACACAAAACCACCCAAACCACCTCAACGGGTTCAGCAGCAAGCAGGTAGGTGCGGTAGGGCGCGGGGAAGGGAAAAAAAGGAAAAGAAATCGACACCACCACCCCCCCCCCCAAACCAACCAATCAAACAAGAAAGCCCCCCCCCCCCCCCAACCACG
>NW_027069390.1:92500-97500 GCF_037157495.1 Lathamus discolor | reverse complement strand
GCGGGTGAGGCGCGGGTCCCTGCAAATCCGGCAAAGTCCCGGCGGAGCCGGCTCGACCCGACGGCAAACGGCGGCCCCCACCGCGAGCTCGCCGTCCGCCCGCCCTCCGGGAGGCTCGCAGGCTCGGGCAGCGCTTGCCGGGCGGGTGAGGCGCGGGTCCCTGCAAATCCGGCAAAGTCCCGGCGGAGCCGGCTCGACCGGACGGCAAACGGCGGCCCCCACCGCGAGCTCGCCGTCCGCCCGCCCTCCGGGAGGCTCGCAGGCTCGGGCAGCGCTTGCCGGGCGGGTGAGGCGCGGGTCCCTGCAAATCCGGCAAAGTCCCGGCGGAGCCGGCTGGACCGGACGGCAAACTGCGGCCCCCACCGCGAGCTCGCCGTCCGCCCGCCCTCCGGGAGGCTCGCAGGCTCGGGCAGCGCTTGCCGGGCGGGTGAGGCGCGGGTCCCTGCAAATCCGGCAAAGTCCCGGCGGAGCCGGCTCGACCGGACGGCAAACGGCGGCCCCCACCGCGAGCTCGCCGTCCGCCCGCCCTCCGGGAGGCTCGCAGGCTCGGGCAGCGCTTGCCGAGCGGGTGAGGCGCGGGTCCCTGCAAATCCGGCAAAGTCCCGGCGGAGCCGGCTGGACCGGACGGCAAACTGCGGCCCCCACCGCGAGCTCGCCGTCCGCCCGCCCTCCGGGAGGCTCGCAGGCTCGGGCAGCGCTTGCCGGGCGGGTGAGGCGCGGGTCCCTGCAAATCCGGCAAAGTCCCGGCGGAGCCGGCTCGACCGGACGGCAAACTGCGGCCCCCACCGCGAGCTCGCCGTCCGCCCGCCCTCCGGGAGGCTCGCAGGCTCGGGCAGCGCTTGCCGGGCGGGTGAGGCGCGGGTCCCTGCAAATCCGGCAAAGTCCCGGCGGAGCCGGCTCGACCCGACGGCAAACGGCGGCCCCCACCGCGAGCTCGCCGTCCGGGAGGCTCGCAGGCTCGGGCAGCGCTTGCCGGGCGGGTGAGGCGCGGGTCCCTGCAAATCCAGCAAAGTCCCGGCGGAGCCGGCTCGACCCGACGGCAAACGGCGGCCCCCACCGCGAGCTCGCCGTCCGCCCGCCCTCCGGGAGGCTCGCAGGCTCGGGCAGCGCTTGCCGGGCGGGAGGGGCGCGGGTCCCTGCAAATCCGGCAAAGTCCCGGCGGAGCCGGCTCGACCCGACGGCAAACGGCGGCCCCCACCGCGAGCTCGCCGTCCGCCCGCCCTCCGGGAGGCTCGCAGGCTCGGGCAGCGCTTGCCGGGCGGGAGGGGCGCGGGTCCCTGCAAATCCGGCAAAGTCCCGGCGGAGCCGGCTCGACCCGACGGCAAAGTGCGGCCCCCACCGCGAGCTCGCCGTCCGCCCGCCCTCCGGGAGGCTCGCAGGCTCGGGCAGCGCTTGCCGGGCGGGAGGGGCGCGGGTCCCTGCAAATCCGGCAAAGTCCCGGCGGAGCCGGCTCGACCCGACGGCAAACGGCGGCCCCCACCGCGAGCTCGCCGTCCGCCCGCCCTCCGGGAGGCTCGCAGGCTCGGGCAGCGCTTGCCGAGCGGGTGAGGCGCGGGTCCCTGCAAATCCGGCAAAGTCCCGGCGGAGCCGGCTGGACCGGACGGCAAACTGCGGCCCCCACCGCGAGCTCGCCGTCCGCCCGCCCTCCGGGAGGCTCGCAGGCTCGGGCAGCGCTTGCCGGGCGGGTGAGGCGCGGGTCCCTGCAAATCCGGCAAAGTCCCGGCGGAGCCGGCTCGACCCGACGGCAAACGGCGGCCCCCACCGCGAGCTCGCCGTCCGCCCGCCCTCCGGGAGGCTCGCAGGCTCGGGCAGCGCTTGCCGAGCGGGTGAGGCGCGGGTCCCTGCAAATCCGGCAAAGTCCCGGCGCAGCCGGCTGGACCGGACGGCAAACTGCGGCCCCCACCGCGAGCTCGCCGTCCGCCCGCCCTCCGGGAGGCTCGCAGGCTCGGGCAGCGCTTGCCGGGCGGGTGAGGCGCGGGTCCCTGCAAATCCGGCAAAGTCCCGGCGGAGCCGGCTCGACCCGACGGCAAACGGCGGCCCCCACCGCGAGCTCGCCGTCCGGGAGGCTCGCAGGCTCGGGCAGCGCTTGCCGGGCGGGTGAGGCGCGGGTCCCTGCAAATCCAGCAAAGTCCCGGCGGAGCCGGCTCGACCCGACGGCAAACGGCGGCCCCCACCGCGAGCTCGCCGTCCGCCCGCCCTCCGGGAGGCTCGCAGGCTCGGGCAGCGCTTGCCGGGCGGGTGAGGGGCGGGTCCCTGCAAATCCGGCAAAGTCCCGGCGGAGCCGGCTCGACCCGACGGCAAACGGCGGCCCCCACCGCGAGCTCGCCGTCCGGGAGGCTCGCAGGCTCGGGCAGCGCTTGCCGGGCGGGTGAGGGGCGGGTCCCTGCAAATCCGGCAAAGTCCCGGCGGAGCCGGCTCGACCGGACGGCAAACTGCGGCCCCCACCGCGAGCTCGCCGTCCGCCCGCCCTCCGGGAGGCTCGCAGGCTCGGGCAGCGCTTGCCGGGCGGAAGGGGCGCGGGTCCCTGCAAATCCGGCAAAGTCCCGGCGGAGCCGGCTCGACCCGACGGCAAACGGCGGCCCCCACCGCGAGCTCGCCGTCCGCCCGCCCTCCGGGAGGCTCGCAGGCTCGGGCAGCGCTTGCCGGGCGGGAGGGGCGCGGGTCCCTGCAAATCCGGCAAAGTCCCGGCGGAGCCGGCTCGACCCGACGGCAAAGTGCGGCCCCCACCGCGAGCTCGCCGTCCGCCCGCCCTCCGGGAGGCTCGCAGGCTCGGGCAGCGCTTGCCGGGCGGGAGGGGCGCGGGTCCCTGCAAATCCGGCAAAGTCCCGGCGGAGCCGGCTCGACCCGACGGCAAACGGCGGCCCCCACCGCGAGCTCGCCGTCCGCCCGCCCTCCGGGAGGCTCGCAGGCTCGGGCAGCGCTTGCCGGGCGGGAGGGGCGCGGGTCCCTGCAAATCCGGCAAAGTCCCGGCGGAGCCGGCTCGACCCGACGGCAAACGGCGGCCCCCACCGCGAGCTCGCCGTCCGCCCGCCCTCCGGGAGGCTCGCAGGCTCGGGCAGCGCTTGCCGGGCGGGTGAGGCGCGGGTCCCTGCAAATCCGGCAAAGTCCCGGCGGAGCCGGCTCGACCCGACGGCAAACGGCGGCCCCCACCGCGAGCTCGCCGTCCGGGAGGCTCGCAGGCTCGGGCAGCGCTTGCCGGGCGGGTGAGGCGCGGGTCCCTGCAAATCCGGCAAAGTCCCGGCGGAGCCGGCTCGACCCGACGGCAAACGGCGGCCCCCACCGCGAGCTCGCCGTCCGGGAGGCTCGCAGGCTCGGGCAGCGCTTGCCGGGCGGGTGGGGCGCGGGTCCCTGCAAATCCAGCAAAGTCCCGGCGGAGCCGGCTCGACCCGACGGCAAACGGCGGCCCCCACCGCGAGCTCGCCGTCCGCCCGCCCTCCGGGAGGCTCGCAGGCTCGGGCAGCGCTTGCCGGGCGGGTGAGGCGCGGGTCCCTGCAAATCCGGCAAAGTCCCGGCGGAGCCGGCTCGACCCGACGGCAAACGGCGGCCCCCACCGCGAGCTCGCCGTCCGGGAGGCTCGCAGGCTCGGGCAGCGCTTGCCGGGCGGGTGAGGCGCGGGTCCCTGCAAATCCAGCAAAGTCCCGGCGGAGCCGGCTCGACCCGACGGCAAACGGCGGCCCCCACCGCGATCTCGCCGTCCGCCCGCCCTCCGGGAGGCTCGCAGGCTCGGGCAGCGCTTGCCGGTAGGGTGGGGCGCGGGTCCCGGCGCTGCCGGGCACTCGCCAGCCTTTTCTCGGCTGTTAGGGGTTGCCTCGGCTTTCCCGCTCCGTCATCCGACAATCCCCCCTGAAACAGCCTCTGGCTGGTGCTGGGTGCCGGGCGGGCAGAGGCAGCAGCCTAGGTCCCGGCGCTCGCCAGCTTGTTTTGTTCCGTGGGGGCTTGGGGGTTTCGTTGTTTTTTTGGTTTCGCGTGTCCGTCTGCCGACACACAGCCCACCACCCCGTCCCGCCGCGAAACACGTCTCTGGCTGGCGGTGGTGGGTGGGGGGACCGGCACCGCACCAGCTACGCACAAAGAGAAAAATGACCGCGACCGCTGAACCCAGGACGCACCGAAATGCACCAGCCGATGCAGCCGGGGGTTCTGCAGATGCTGCGGCGCCCACCCCTCCTCCGCGGCGCCTCCCCCCGCCCCACAACGGGCTGGGAACAGATTGCAAAGATGTTCTTCTGGTTTGTGGTTTGGGGGAAACGTGTCTGAAACTGAGGAGAAGAGATGAAGATAGCGTGGCCGAGGATAGAAGGGAGGATTACGTTGCTCTTGCTGAGCATCCAAACAGGGTTCCCCACCACTGATGTTCTCACGGTTAAGTCTGTGGAACGTTAGGCACAGGTTAACGGTCGGCCTCAATGTTCTCAAGGGTCCTTTCCAAATCAAAAGGATTCTGCAGTTCTAAGAAAAGTTGATGTTTAGACTCAACTCTGTCCCTCGTCAGAGAAATGGCACTGCAGGAAGGCCGTGCGTCTGCCAGCTGAGGGAGGGAGCATCAGCACTTGCTTCGGCCTGTTTCCTATGGTGTTGCCCTGGAGCGCCGAGGAGCCCCGGAGGGAGCCCAGCGGGGCAGAGGCAGAGCCACCTCGGGCTGGGCCTCTGCTGCTGAGCTGGGCCGGGCTCCCGGGACGCAGATAGACGCTGGCGAGGGGGCAGAGCTGCAGAGAGACAGCTGCTCTGCCCAGGCGCAGGGCCGGGGGGGGCACCGCCTGCAGGCCCCCAGGGGAGACCTGCCAGCCTCAGAGAGCTGAAAGGCACTCCGCAGCGGAGGCTGCCGAGAGGTTTCTGCGGGAGAAACGTTCCCAGCCCTGTGCGTGATCAGGCTCTGGGTGCAGGACAATGCAGCTGTAGCTCCTGGAGGGATCTCCTCGAGCCGCTGCCTCGGACAGTCCATGGGATCTGTCAGGAGGACGCTCTCGGTTTCTCTGTGCGGATCAGGAGGAGGATGTGCT
>NW_027069390.1:70000-80000 GCF_037157495.1 Lathamus discolor | reverse complement strand
TTCTCGCTTCTCTCGGCGTGGCAACCGCGCGCTATTCCCGTCTTCCCGCGAGACGGGGACACGCGCGCGCCCGGCTCCCTCCGCCGCCCCGCTCGTCAGCGGCCGGCCGGGACTGACCCGTCCCCCGAGGCCGGCCCGCCTGCAACGACCCTCTTTTCTTCGCAGGCGTGCCCTTCTTTTCGTCCGTTCGCTCCGTCGAGCGAGCTGAGCGGGGCGATGGCAAGGGTGGGTGGGGGAGAGGGGACACGAGCCCCGCGGGGCGTCTTCTCCCCCAGGGCCACGGCGAGCACCGGACGTGCTAGAGGAGGCAGCGACCCGCCGAGGCGGGTGCGACCCGGCGACCGAGGCCCCTCGCCGGGGCGGCTCGCTCGGCAGCAGGCGGAAAGGCGGCACGGAAAGAAGCCGGCGCGGCCAGCGGCCGCAGCGGAGGCGGACGCCCCCCTGACGCCCACGGTCGTCGCTTTCGCTTTTCCCCGTTCTCTGGGTTCGGCCGCCCTACCGCCCGAGCGCTGCTCGCGGCCGGCACCCACGGGCACACGGACGGAGGCCAGCACCGGCGCCTCGCGTACGATTAGGACACCTGAGGGCTCGCGGGGCCACGCGGCCGTCACACAGCCCGGTTCGGTAACACGTCCGTGGAACCTCCTCCCGCCGTCGAGCAGAGAGCAGCAAGGACGCGGCCGACGCGGCGGGGCACGCACCCCGCCGCCAACGCGGTCGCGGCTCTTTCTCTCGCTCGGGAGGGGGGCAAGACCCAGGACGACACCTCGCACGCAACGGGAAGCGAGCTGGAAAGGAGACCGCCCAGCCTGAACACCGGACGCCGCCCGCGGCCCGCCCGAGGACGGGGAGCGCAGACGAGCCCGGCCCGCCGGGGGCCCTCTCCGACGCGACCCGAAAGGCCTCATCGATCGGTCGGGGAAGACAGCAAGGACGACAAGACGGGTAAAAAAGGCCTCCCCCACGGTAGGCCAAAACGCTGCGTGTTCCTGAGACAACAGGGCAGCCCGAGCCCACCCCGCGGGGACTACTCGGGGCCGGGTGGTGAAAAGGCCGACGAGAGCTCCCGCGAGCCCCTCTTATCCACAAAAAGCCACCGCGTTTTCGGTTCCCCGCTTCGCGGGCTCCAGCTTTAACGCCGGCAAAAGAGCGACAAGAGCGAAAAAGGAGAGGGAAAAGGCAGAAAGGGAAAAAGGGGGGGTGGGGGGTGGAAAGAGGTAACGGGGGGGGGGGCCGGACGGAGAGGGGGGGAAGAGGTAAGAGAGGGGGGAGCAGACGGAGGAGGGGGGAAAAAGTTAAAAGAGGGGGGGCGGGAGGGGAGGGAGGAGGAAGGGGGGGGGAACAAAACAAAACAAAACAAAACAAAAAAAAAAAAAAAACCCAGTACCGCCACCTGGGCCGAACCACCGGGCGCCTAGGCAAGCGCAAGCAAGAGCCGGACGCTGCTAAGGGGATCTCAGCGCCTGGACGTAACCGACGGGCTCGCCCGCCCGTGCCATCATCGGAGCCCCTCGCTCAGCTCACGGACGGGGCGGCGAGAAAATTGAGACCTGGGGATCGAGTCCCGCCACGGTCTTCCCAGCGTTCGAGTGCCGGCCTCCTCCGCCGCCGGTCTTTTTGCTCTCGGTCCACGCGGACGGAGACGAACGAACCAAGCTCGGGAAGCGCCGCGAAAGGCTGCCCAGTACACCCCTCACTATCGACGGCTGAGCCGCGGAGCGTGACAGCCTCTCAGCTAGCGCTGCTGCGGAGACGAGCCACTACTCGCTCCTGTAATACGGACAGATACTTCTCCGCCCGCGCTGGAGCGCAACACCAGACTTGTAGGCTCACCCGGTTGGTGCGCCAGCGACGACGCAATTTTCGATGACTCAACTGGAGGCAGCGAGAAACGGCCGCCTCCTCGACCGCCTCCGGAAGCGACGCGCCCGGCAAGATCTATCGCGGGACCTGGGAAATGCGGCTAAGTCCGCCGCGAGCCTGAAGTCCCCCCCAGAGACGGCGCGCGGAACTCTCCCTGCAAATCCGGCTAAGTCCCGGCGGAGCCGGCTAGACCTGACGGCAAACTGCGGCCCCCACCGCGAGCTCGCCGTCCGCCCGCCCTCCGGGAGGCTCGCAGGCTCGGGCAGCGCTTGCCGGGCGGGTGAGGCGCGGGTCCCTGCAAATCCGGCAAAGTCCCGGCGGAGCCGGCTCGACCCGACGGCAAACGGCGGCCCCCACCGCGAGCTCGCCGTCCGCCCGCCCTCCGGGAGGCTCGCAGGCTCGGGCAGCGCTTGCCGGGCGGGTGAGGCGCGGGTCCCTGCAAATCCGGCAAAGTCCCGGCGGAGCCGGCTCGACCGGACGGCAAACGGCGGCCCCCACCGCGAGCTCGCCGTCCGCCCGCCCTCCGGGAGGCTCGCAGGCTCGGGCAGCGCTTGCCGGGCGGGTGAGGCGCGGGTCCCTGCAAATCCGGCAAAGTCCCGGCGGAGCCGGCTGGACCGGACGGCAAACTGCGGCCCCCACCGCGAGCTCGCCGTCCGCCCGCCCTCCGGGAGGCTCGCAGGCTCGGGCAGCGCTTGCCGGGCGGGTGAGGCGCGGGTCCCTGCAAATCCGGCAAAGTCCCGGCGGAGCCGGCTCGACCGGACGGCAAACGGCGGCCCCCACCGCGAGCTCGCCGTCCGCCCGCCCTCCGGGAGGCTCGCAGGCTCGGGCAGCGCTTGCCGAGCGGGTGAGGCGCGGGTCCCTGCAAATCCGGCAAAGTCCCGGCGGAGCCGGCTGGACCGGACGGCAAACTGCGGCCCCCACCGCGAGCTCGCCGTCCGCCCGCCCTCCGGGAGGCTCGCAGGCTCGGGCAGCGCTTGCCGGGCGGGTGAGGCGCGGGTCCCTGCAAATCCGGCAAAGTCCCGGCGGAGCCGGCTGGACCGGACGGCAAACTGCGGCCCCCACCGCGAGCTCGCCGTCCGCCCGCCCTCCGGGAGGCTCGCAGGCTCGGGCAGCGCTTGCCGGGCGGGTGAGGCGCGGGTCCCTGCAAATCCGGCAAAGTCCCGGCGGAGCCGGCTCGACCGGACGGCAAACTGCGGCCCCCACCGCGAGCTCGCCGTCCGCCCGCCCTCCGGGAGGCTCGCAGGCTCGGGCAGCGCTTGCCGGGCGGGTGAGGCGCGGGTCCCTGCAAATCCGGCAAAGTCCCGGCGGAGCCGGCTCGACCCGACGGCAAACGGCGGCCCCCACCGCGAGCTCGCCGTCCGGGAGGCTCGCAGGCTCGGGCAGCGCTTGCCGGGCGGGTGAGGCGCGGGTCCCTGCAAATCCAGCAAAGTCCCGGCGGAGCCGGCTCGACCCGACGGCAAACGGCGGCCCCCACCGCGAGCTCGCCGTCCGCCCGCCCTCCGGGAGGCTCGCAGGCTCGGGCAGTGCTTGCCGGGCGGGAGGGGCGCGGGTCCCTGCAAATCCGGCAAAGTCCCGGCGGAGCCGGCTCGACCCGACGGCAAACGGCGGCCCCCACCGCGAGCTCGCCGTCCGCCCGCCCTCCGGGAGGCTCGCAGGCTCGGGCAGCGCTTGCCGGGCGGGAGGGGCGCGGGTCCCTGCAAATCCGGCAAAGTCCCGGCGGAGCCGGCTCGACCCGACGGCAAAGTGCGGCCCCCACCGCGAGCTCGCCGTCCGCCCGCCCTCCGGGAGGCTCGCAGGCTCGGGCAGCGCTTGCCGGGCGGGAGGGGCGCGGGTCCCTGCAAATCCGGCAAAGTCCCGGCGGAGCCGGCTCGACCCGACGGCAAACGGCGGCCCCCACCGCGAGCTCGCCGTCCGCCCGCCCTCCGGGAGGCTCGCAGGCTCGGGCAGCGCTTGCCGAGCGGGTGAGGCGCGGGTCCCTGCAAATCCGGCAAAGTCCCGGCGGAGCCGGCTGGACCGGACGGCAAACTGCGGCCCCCACCGCGAGCTCGCCGTCCGCCCGCCCTCCGGGAGGCTCGCAGGCTCGGGCAGCGCTTGCCGGGCGGGTGAGGCGCGGGTCCCTGCAAATCCGGCAAAGTCCCGGCGGAGCCGGCTCGACCCGACGGCAAACGGCGGCCCCCACCGCGAGCTCGCCGTCCGCCCGCCCTCCGGGAGGCTCGCAGGCTCGGGCAGCGCTTGCCGAGCGGGTGAGGCGCGGGTCCCTGCAAATCCGGCAAAGTCCCGGCGCAGCCGGCTGGACCGGACGGCAAACTGCGGCCCCCACCGCGAGCTCGCCGTCCGCCCGCCCTCCGGGAGGCTCGCAGGCTCGGGCAGCGCTTGCCGGGCGGGTGAGGCGCGGGTCCCTGCAAATCCGGCAAAGTCCCGGCGGAGCCGGCTCGACCCGACGGCAAACGGCGGCCCCCACCGCGAGCTCGCCGTCCGGGAGGCTCGCAGGCTCGGGCAGCGCTTGCCGGGCGGGTGAGGCGCGGGTCCCTGCAAATCCGGCAAAGTCCCGGCGGAGCCGGCTCGACCGGACGGCAAACGGCGGCCCCCACCGCGAGCTCGCCGTCCGCCCGCCCTCCGGGAGGCTCGCAGGCTCGGGCAGCGCTTGCCGGGCGGGTGAGGCGCGGGTCCCTGCAAATCCGGCAAAGTCCCGGCGGAGCCGGCTGGACCGGACGGCAAACTGCGGCCCCCACCGCGAGCTCGCCGTCCGCCCGCCCTCCGGGAGGCTCGCAGGCTCGGGCAGCGCTTGCCGGGCGGGTGAGGCGCGGGTCCCTGCAAATCCGGCAAAGTCCCGGCGGAGCCGGCTCGACCGGACGGCAAACGGCGGCCCCCACCGCGAGCTCGCCGTCCGCCCGCCCTCCGGGAGGCTCGCAGGCTCGGGCAGCGCTTGCCGAGCGGGTGAGGCGCGGGTCCCTGCAAATCCGGCAAAGTCCCGGCGGAGCCGGCTGGACCGGACGGCAAACTGCGGCCCCCACCGCGAGCTCGCCGTCCGCCCGCCCTCCGGGAGGCTCGCAGGCTCGGGCAGCGCTTGCCGGGCGGGTGAGGCGCGGGTCCCTGCAAATCCGGCAAAGTCCCGGCGGAGCCGGCTCGACCGGACGGCAAACTGCGGCCCCCACCGCGAGCTCGCCGTCCGCCCGCCCTCCGGGAGGCTCGCAGGCTCGGGCAGCGCTTGCCGGGCGGGTGAGGCGCGGGTCCCTGCAAATCCGGCAAAGTCCCGGCGGAGCCGGCTCGACCCGACGGCAAACGGCGGCCCCCACCGCGAGCTCGCCGTCCGGGAGGCTCGCAGGCTCGGGCAGCGCTTGCCGGGCGGGTGAGGCGCGGGTCCCTGCAAATCCAGCAAAGTCCCGGCGGAGCCGGCTCGACCCGACGGCAAACGGCGGCCCCCACCGCGAGCTCGCCGTCCGCCCGCCCTCCGGGAGGCTCGCAGGCTCGGGCAGCGCTTGCCGGGCGGGAGGGGCGCGGGTCCCTGCAAATCCGGCAAAGTCCCGGCGGAGCCGGCTCGACCCGACGGCAAACGGCGGCCCCCACCGCGAGCTCGCCGTCCGCCCGCCCTCCGGGAGGCTCGCAGGCTCGGGCAGCGCTTGCCGGGCGGGAGGGGCGCGGGTCCCTGCAAATCCGGCAAAGTCCCGGCGGAGCCGGCTCGACCCGACGGCAAAGTGCGGCCCCCACCGCGAGCTCGCCGTCCGCCCGCCCTCCGGGAGGCTCGCAGGCTCGGGCAGCGCTTGCCGGGCGGGAGGGGCGCGGGTCCCTGCAAATCCGGCAAAGTCCCGGCGGAGCCGGCTCGACCCGACGGCAAACGGCGGCCCCCACCGCGAGCTCGCCGTCCGCCCGCCCTCCGGGAGGCTCGCAGGCTCGGGCAGCGCTTGCCGAGCGGGTGAGGCGCGGGTCCCTGCAAATCCGGCAAAGTCCCGGCGGAGCCGGCTGGACCGGACGGCAAACTGCGGCCCCCACCGCGAGCTCGCCGTCCGCCCGCCCTCCGGGAGGCTCGCAGGCTCGGGCAGCGCTTGCCGGGCGGGTGAGGCGCGGGTCCCTGCAAATCCGGCAAAGTCCCGGCGGAGCCGGCTCGACCCGACGGCAAACGGCGGCCCCCACCGCGAGCTCGCCGTCCGCCCGCCCTCCGGGAGGCTCGCAGGCTCGGGCAGCGCTTGCCGAGCGGGTGAGGCGCGGGTCCCTGCAAATCCGGCAAAGTCCCGGCGCAGCCGGCTGGACCGGACGGCAAACTGCGGCCCCCACCGCGAGCTCGCCGTCCGCCCGCCCTCCGGGAGGCTCGCAGGCTCGGGCAGCGCTTGCCGGGCGGGTGAGGCGCGGGTCCCTGCAAATCCGGCAAAGTCCCGGCGGAGCCGGCTCGACCCGACGGCAAACGGCGGCCCCCACCGCGAGCTCGCCGTCCGGGAGGCTCGCAGGCTCGGGCAGCGCTTGCCGGGCGGGTGAGGCGCGGGTCCCTGCAAATCCAGCAAAGTCCCGGCGGAGCCGGCTCGACCCGACGGCAAACGGCGGCCCCCACCGCGAGCTCGCCGTCCGCCCGCCCTCCGGGAGGCTCGCAGGCTCGGGCAGCGCTTGCCGGGCGGGTGAGGGGCGGGTCCCTGCAAATCCGGCAAAGTCCCGGCGGAGCCGGCTCGACCCGACGGCAAACGGCGGCCCCCACCGCGAGCTCGCCGTCCGGGAGGCTCGCAGGCTCGGGCAGCGCTTGCCGGGCGGGTGAGGGGCGGGTCCCTGCAAATCCGGCAAAGTCCCGGCGGAGCCGGCTCGACCGGACGGCAAACTGCGGCCCCCACCGCGAGCTCGCCGTCCGCCCGCCCTCCGGGAGGCTCGCAGGCTCGGGCAGCGCTTGCCGGGCGGAAGGGGCGCGGGTCCCTGCAAATCCGGCAAAGTCCCGGCGGAGCCGGCTCGACCCGACGGCAAACGGCGGCCCCCACCGCGAGCTCGCCGTCCGGGAGGCTCGCAGGCTCGGGCAGCGCTTGCCGGGCGGGTGGGGCGCGGGTCCCTGCAAATCCAGCAAAGTCCCGGCGGAGCCGGCTCGACCCGACGGCAAACGGCGGCCCCCACCGCGAGCTCGCCGTCCGCCCGCCCTCCGGGAGGCTCGCAGGCTCGGGCAGCGCTTGCCGGGCGGGTGAGGCGCGGGTCCCTGCAAATCCGGCAAAGTCCCGGCGGAGCCGGCTCGACCCGACGGCAAACGGCGGCCCCCACCGCGAGCTCGCCGTCCGGGAGGCTCGCAGGCTCGGGCAGCGCTTGCCGGGCGGGTGAGGCGCGGGTCCCTGCAAATCCAGCAAAGTCCCGGCGGAGCCGGCTCGACCCGACGGCAAACGGCGGCCCCCACCGCGATCTCGCCGTCCGCCCGCCCTCCGGGAGGCTCGCAGGCTCGGGCAGCGCTTGCCGGTAGGGTGGGGCGCGGGTCCCGGCGCTGCCGGGCACTCGCCAGCCTTTTCTCGGCTGTTAGGGGTTGCCTCGGCTTTCCCGCTCCGTCATCCGACAATCCCCCCTGAAACAGCCTCTGGCTGGTGCTGGGTGCCGGGCGGGCAGAGGCAGCAGCCTAGGTCCCGGCGCTCGCCAGCTTGTTTTGTTCCGTGGGGGCTTGGGGGTTTCGTTGTTTTTTTGGTTTCGCGTGTCCGTCTGCCGACACACAGCCCACCACCCCGTCCCGCCGCGAAACACGTCTCTGGCTGGCGGTGGTGGGTGGGGGGACCGGCACCGCACCAGCTACGCACAAAGAGAAAAATGACCGCGACCGCTGAACCCAGGACGCACCGAAATGCACCAGCCGATGCAGCCGGGGGTTCTGCAGATGCTGCGGCGCCCACCCCTCCTCCGCGGCGCCTCCCCCCGCCCCACAACGGGCTGGGAACAGATTGCAAAGATGTTCTTCTGGTTTGTGGTTTGGGGGAAACGTGTCTGAAACTGAGGAGAAGAGATGAAGATAGCGTGGCCGAGGATAGAAGGGAGGATTACGTTGCTCTTGCTGAGCATCCAAACAGGGTTCCCCACCACTGATGTTCTCACGGTTAAGTCTGTGGAACGTTAGGCACAGGTTAACGGTCGGCCTCAATGTTCTCAAGGGTCCTTTCCAAATCAAAAGGATTCTGCAGTTCTAAGAAAAGTTGATGTTTAGACTCAACTCTGTCCCTCGTCAGAGAAATGGCACTGCAGGAAGGCCGTGCGTCTGCCAGCTGAGGGAGGGAGCATCAGCACTTGCTTCGGCCTGTTTCCTATGGTGTTGCCCTGGAGCGCCGAGGAGCCCCGGAGGGAGCCCAGCGGGGCAGAGGCAGAGCCACCTCGGGCTGGGCCTCTGCTGCTGAGCTGGGCCGGGCTCCCGGGACGCAGATAGACGCTGGCGAGGGGGCAGAGCTGCAGAGAGACAGCTGCTCTGCCCAGGCGCAGGGCCGGGGGGGGCACCGCCTGCAGGCCCCCAGGGGAGACCTGCCAGCCTCAGAGAGCTGAAAGGCACTCCGCAGCGGAGGCTGCCGAGAGGTTTCTGCGGGAGAAACGTTCCCAGCCCTGTGCGTGATCAGGCTCTGGGTGCAGGACAATGCAGCTGTAGCTCCTGGAGGGATCTCCTCGAGCCGCTGCCTCGGACAGTCCATGGGATCTGTCAGGAGGACGCTCTCGGTTTCTCTGTGCGGATCAGGAGGAGGATGTGCTGCAGAGTAGGCCTTCCCTCTGCAGCGTCTGAGTGAGAGGAGAAGGCAGGTCCCTCATCCAGGGCTTGGCTGCAGGGTGTGAATGTGGGTGTGCAGCCAGCGGTGGGTGCCCGGCGCTTTCCTTGCGAGCAGGGTCCCCGCAGCCCAGGGGCTGTGTGCCGGGGCAGGGACTCTGCCGCCTGCCAGGGCCAGCAGCACTCAGCCTGCGCGGGGAGCTCCCCGAGGTGCTCGGAGAAGTAGAGGGGGAAGCGACAGGGAACCCCTGGCAGGGAAGGAAAAGTGTTCTTGGCTCCAGGAGCACCGAGAGGGAGCAGAACTGGGCACAGAGCAGGAGCTCCTGGCAGGGACAGCTCCAAGAAACAGAGGCATGGACAGGGAGTGGGGGGGGGGAAGTGAAGCCCATCCCTGGGGGCGGGGGGGGGGGGGGTGGGGGGGTGGGGTGCGTTCAGGCATCGTTTTCCCCAGCCACCGTGTTTTCGCTGTCCCGCTTCGCGGGGGGGGGGGGGGGGGGGGGGAGGCGGTGGTGTCGGCGGCAGGGTTAAATATTATTAGGTGCCGTCACCTCGTCCCCATCAGTGGGCCCTAGGCAAGCCCAAGCGAGAGCCAGACGCTGCTAAGGCATCTCTGCGCCGGGACGTACCGAGACGGAAAAACGGTCGGTACTAAAAACTGTTTGTGCTGAAGTAAATGCTCGGATTACTGCAGGGGCGACGGCAGGGAGGCCTGAAGGTCGCACTGCCCTGAACCAGCTCCCGCGCTCGAGCGGGGGATACATTGAAACCCAGCAGCCGGCGCACCTGGGGCTCTGCAGACGCCGCGGCGCGCCGCCCCGCCCGCTCTTCTCGGCGAAACCCCCCCCTCCCCCTCCCCCTCCCCCCCACCCCCAGCCCCCCGCCTTCCCGCCTCCCCCCTCCCCCACCCCCACTCGCGGCGCATGCGCACAGGCACAGAGAGAGGCACCCCTCGCCGTGCGCACCCTCCCCCCCCGCCCCGCGCTGCCGTTCCGGACCCGCCGAGCGCTGGGTGCGGCCCCAGTCACCAGACGGCGGCACCGCCCCGGAGCAGCAGGGCGGAGGGGCAGGGGTCGGCAGCCTGACGCTCTGCGCCTGCGCGCTCGCCCCCCTCAACGCCCCTCCTCCCCCGGCTCGGCAAGCGGGTCTCCGCCAGCGACGAAAACAAGGGCTGCTCCTCTGCCTGACGGGCTGTCCCGCGCTCAGTTCGCCGGGAGCCGGTAGGCAGGCAGCAAGGAAGGAAAGAAGGAAGGAGGCAGACAGACAGACAGAAAGAAAGACAGACAGACAGACAGACAGACAGTGGTCGGTGAGCAGGTGGGGAGCCTGGCGCACGCAATGGTGGGCCGGGGATATGGGGGGGGGCGGTGTTGGGATTGACTCTGTGTGTGTGTGTGTGTGTGTGCGTGCGTGTGCGCGGTTTGTTTTTGTTTTTTTTTTTTTTTGTCGTCG
>NW_027069390.1:50000-57500 GCF_037157495.1 Lathamus discolor | reverse complement strand
GCCGAACCACCGGGCGCCTAGGCAAGCGCAAGCAAGAGCCGGACGCTGCTAAGGGGATCTCAGCGCCTGGACGTAACCGACGGGCTCGCCCGCCCGTGCCATCATCGGAGCCCCTCGCTCAGCTCACGGACGGGGCGGCGAGAAAATTGAGACCTGGGGATCGAGTCCCGCCACGGTCTTCCCAGCGTTCGAGTGCCGGCCTCCTCCGCCGCCGGTCTTTTTGCTCTCGGTCCACGCGGACGGAGACGAACGAACCAAGCTCGGGAAGCGCCGCGAAAGGCTGCCCAGTACACCCCTCACTATCGACGGCTGAGCCGCGGAGCGTGACAGCCTCTCAGCTAGCGCTGCTGCGGAGACGAGCCACTACTCGCTCCTGTAATACGGACAGATACTTCTCCGCCCGCGCTGGAGCGCAACACCAGACTTGTAGGCTCACCCGGTTGGTGCGCCAGCGACGACGCAATTTTCGATGACTCAACTGGAGGCAGCGAGAAACGGCCGCCTCCTCGACCGCCTCCGGAAGCGACGCGCCCGGCAAGATCTATCGCGGGACCTGGGAAATGCGGCTAAGTCCGCCGCGAGCCTGAAGTCCCCCCCAGAGACGGCGCGCGGAACTCTCCCTGCAAATCCGGCTAAGTCCCGGCGGAGCCGGCTAGACCTGACGGCAAACTGCGGCCCCCACCGCGAGCTCGCCGTCCGCCCGCCCTCCGGGAGGCTCGCAGGCTCGGGCAGCGCTTGCCGGGCGGGTGAGGCGCGGGTCCCTGCAAATCCGGCAAAGTCCCGGCGGAGCCGGCTCGACCCGACGGCAAACGGCGGCCCCCACCGCGAGCTCGCCGTCCGCCCGCCCTCCGGGAGGCTCGCAGGCTCGGGCAGCGCTTGCCGGGCGGGTGAGGCGCGGGTCCCTGCAAATCCGGCAAAGTCCCGGCGGAGCCGGCTCGACCGGACGGCAAACGGCGGCCCCCACCGCGAGCTCGCCGTCCGCCCGCCCTCCGGGAGGCTCGCAGGCTCGGGCAGCGCTTGCCGGGCGGGTGAGGCGCGGGTCCCTGCAAATCCGGCAAAGTCCCGGCGGAGCCGGCTGGACCGGACGGCAAACTGCGGCCCCCACCGCGAGCTCGCCGTCCGCCCGCCCTCCGGGAGGCTCGCAGGCTCGGGCAGCGCTTGCCGGGCGGGTGAGGCGCGGGTCCCTGCAAATCCGGCAAAGTCCCGGCGGAGCCGGCTCGACCGGACGGCAAACGGCGGCCCCCACCGCGAGCTCGCCGTCCGCCCGCCCTCCGGGAGGCTCGCAGGCTCGGGCAGCGCTTGCCGAGCGGGTGAGGCGCGGGTCCCTGCAAATCCGGCAAAGTCCCGGCGGAGCCGGCTGGACCGGACGGCAAACTGCGGCCCCCACCGCGAGCTCGCCGTCCGCCCGCCCTCCGGGAGGCTCGCAGGCTCGGGCAGCGCTTGCCGGGCGGGTGAGGCGCGGGTCCCTGCAAATCCGGCAAAGTCCCGGCGGAGCCGGCTCGACCGGACGGCAAACTGCGGCCCCCACCGCGAGCTCGCCGTCCGCCCGCCCTCCGGGAGGCTCGCAGGCTCGGGCAGCGCTTGCCGGGCGGGTGAGGCGCGGGTCCCTGCAAATCCGGCAAAGTCCCGGCGGAGCCGGCTCGACCCGACGGCAAACGGCGGCCCCCACCGCGAGCTCGCCGTCCGGGAGGCTCGCAGGCTCGGGCAGCGCTTGCCGGGCGGGTGAGGCGCGGGTCCCTGCAAATCCAGCAAAGTCCCGGCGGAGCCGGCTCGACCCGACGGCAAACGGCGGCCCCCACCGCGAGCTCGCCGTCCGCCCGCCCTCCGGGAGGCTCGCAGGCTCGGGCAGCGCTTGCCGGGCGGGAGGGGCGCGGGTCCCTGCAAATCCGGCAAAGTCCCGGCGGAGCCGGCTCGACCCGACGGCAAACGGCGGCCCCCACCGCGAGCTCGCCGTCCGCCCGCCCTCCGGGAGGCTCGCAGGCTCGGGCAGCGCTTGCCGGGCGGGAGGGGCGCGGGTCCCTGCAAATCCGGCAAAGTCCCGGCGGAGCCGGCTCGACCCGACGGCAAAGTGCGGCCCCCACCGCGAGCTCGCCGTCCGCCCGCCCTCCGGGAGGCTCGCAGGCTCGGGCAGCGCTTGCCGGGCGGGAGGGGCGCGGGTCCCTGCAAATCCGGCAAAGTCCCGGCGGAGCCGGCTCGACCCGACGGCAAACGGCGGCCCCCACCGCGAGCTCGCCGTCCGCCCGCCCTCCGGGAGGCTCGCAGGCTCGGGCAGCGCTTGCCGAGCGGGTGAGGCGCGGGTCCCTGCAAATCCGGCAAAGTCCCGGCGGAGCCGGCTGGACCGGACGGCAAACTGCGGCCCCCACCGCGAGCTCGCCGTCCGCCCGCCCTCCGGGAGGCTCGCAGGCTCGGGCAGCGCTTGCCGGGCGGGTGAGGCGCGGGTCCCTGCAAATCCGGCAAAGTCCCGGCGGAGCCGGCTCGACCCGACGGCAAACGGCGGCCCCCACCGCGAGCTCGCCGTCCGCCCGCCCTCCGGGAGGCTCGCAGGCTCGGGCAGCGCTTGCCGAGCGGGTGAGGCGCGGGTCCCTGCAAATCCGGCAAAGTCCCGGCGCAGCCGGCTGGACCGGACGGCAAACTGCGGCCCCCACCGCGAGCTCGCCGTCCGCCCGCCCTCCGGGAGGCTCGCAGGCTCGGGCAGCGCTTGCCGGGCGGGTGAGGCGCGGGTCCCTGCAAATCCGGCAAAGTCCCGGCGGAGCCGGCTCGACCCGACGGCAAACGGCGGCCCCCACCGCGAGCTCGCCGTCCGGGAGGCTCGCAGGCTCGGGCAGCGCTTGCCGGGCGGGTGAGGCGCGGGTCCCTGCAAATCCAGCAAAGTCCCGGCGGAGCCGGCTCGACCCGACGGCAAACGGCGGCCCCCACCGCGAGCTCGCCGTCCGCCCGCCCTCCGGGAGGCTCGCAGGCTCGGGCAGCGCTTGCCGGGCGGGTGAGGGGCGGGTCCCTGCAAATCCGGCAAAGTCCCGGCGGAGCCGGCTCGACCCGACGGCAAACGGCGGCCCCCACCGCGAGCTCGCCGTCCGGGAGGCTCGCAGGCTCGGGCAGCGCTTGCCGGGCGGGTGAGGGGCGGGTCCCTGCAAATCCGGCAAAGTCCCGGCGGAGCCGGCTCGACCGGACGGCAAACTGCGGCCCCCACCGCGAGCTCGCCGTCCGCCCGCCCTCCGGGAGGCTCGCAGGCTCGGGCAGCGCTTGCCGGGCGGAAGGGGCGCGGGTCCCTGCAAATCCGGCAAAGTCCCGGCGGAGCCGGCTCGACCCGACGGCAAACGGCGGCCCCCACCGCGAGCTCGCCGTCCGCCCGCCCTCCGGGAGGCTCGCAGGCTCGGGCAGCGCTTGCCGGGCGGGAGGGGCGCGGGTCCCTGCAAATCCGGCAAAGTCCCGGCGGAGCCGGCTCGACCCGACGGCAAAGTGCGGCCCCCACCGCGAGCTCGCCGTCCGCCCGCCCTCCGGGAGGCTCGCAGGCTCGGGCAGCGCTTGCCGGGCGGGAGGGGCGCGGGTCCCTGCAAATCCGGCAAAGTCCCGGCGGAGCCGGCTCGACCCGACGGCAAACGGCGGCCCCCACCGCGAGCTCGCCGTCCGCCCGCCCTCCGGGAGGCTCGCAGGCTCGGGCAGCGCTTGCCGGGCGGGAGGGGCGCGGGTCCCTGCAAATCCGGCAAAGTCCCGGCGGAGCCGGCTCGACCCGACGGCAAACGGCGGCCCCCACCGCGAGCTCGCCGTCCGCCCGCCCTCCGGGAGGCTCGCAGGCTCGGGCAGCGCTTGCCGGGCGGGTGAGGCGCGGGTCCCTGCAAATCCGGCAAAGTCCCGGCGGAGCCGGCTCGACCCGACGGCAAACGGCGGCCCCCACCGCGAGCTCGCCGTCCGGGAGGCTCGCAGGCTCGGGCAGCGCTTGCCGGGCGGGTGAGGCGCGGGTCCCTGCAAATCCGGCAAAGTCCCGGCGGAGCCGGCTCGACCCGACGGCAAACGGCGGCCCCCACCGCGAGCTCGCCGTCCGGGAGGCTCGCAGGCTCGGGCAGCGCTTGCCGGGCGGGTGGGGCGCGGGTCCCTGCAAATCCAGCAAAGTCCCGGCGGAGCCGGCTCGACCCGACGGCAAACGGCGGCCCCCACCGCGAGCTCGCCGTCCGCCCGCCCTCCGGGAGGCTCGCAGGCTCGGGCAGCGCTTGCCGGGCGGGTGAGGCGCGGGTCCCTGCAAATCCGGCAAAGTCCCGGCGGAGCCGGCTCGACCCGACGGCAAACGGCGGCCCCCACCGCGAGCTCGCCGTCCGGGAGGCTCGCAGGCTCGGGCAGCGCTTGCCGGGCGGGTGAGGCGCGGGTCCCTGCAAATCCAGCAAAGTCCCGGCGGAGCCGGCTCGACCCGACGGCAAACGGCGGCCCCCACCGCGATCTCGCCGTCCGCCCGCCCTCCGGGAGGCTCGCAGGCTCGGGCAGCGCTTGCCGGGCGGGTGGGGCGCGGGTCCCTGCAAATCCAGCAAAGTCCCGGCGGAGCCGGCTCGACCCGACGGCAAACGGCGGCCCCCACCGCGAGCTCGCCGTCCGCCCGCCCTCCGGGAGGCTCGCAGGCTCGGGCAGCGCTTGCCGGGCGGGTGAGGCGCGGGTCCCTGCAAATCCGGCAAAGTCCCGGCGGAGCCGGCTCGACCCGACGGCAAACGGCGGCCCCCACCGCGAGCTCGCCGTCCGGGAGGCTCGCAGGCTCGGGCAGCGCTTGCCGGGCGGGTGAGGCGCGGGTCCCTGCAAATCCAGCAAAGTCCCGGCGGAGCCGGCTCGACCCGACGGCAAACGGCGGCCCCCACCGCGATCTCGCCGTCCGCCCGCCCTCCGGGAGGCTCGCAGGCTCGGGCAGCGCTTGCCGGGCGGGTGGGGCGCGGGTCCCTGCAAATCCAGCAAAGTCCCGGCGGAGCCGGCTCGACCCGACGGCAAACGGCGGCCCCCACCGCGAGCTCGCCGTCCGCCCGCCCTCCGGGAGGCTCGCAGGCTCGGGCAGCGCTTGCCGGGCGGGTGAGGCGCGGGTCCCTGCAAATCCGGCAAAGTCCCGGCGGAGCCGGCTCGACCCGACGGCAAACGGCGGCCCCCACCGCGAGCTCGCCGTCCGGGAGGCTCGCAGGCTCGGGCAGCGCTTGCCGGGCGGGTGAGGCGCGGGTCCCTGCAAATCCAGCAAAGTCCCGGCGGAGCCGGCTCGACCCGACGGCAAACGGCGGCCCCCACCGCGATCTCGCCGTCCGCCCGCCCTCCGGGAGGCTCGCAGGCTCGGGCAGCGCTTGCCGGTAGGGTGGGGCGCGGGTCCCGGCGCTGCCGGGCACTCGCCAGCCTTTTCTCGGCTGTTAGGGGTTGCCTCGGCTTTCCCGCTCCGTCATCCGACAATCCCCCCTGAAACAGCCTCTGGCTGGTGCTGGGTGCCGGGCGGGCAGAGGCAGCAGCCTAGGTCCCGGCGCTCGCCAGCTTGTTTTGTTCCGTGGGGGCTTGGGGGTTTCGTTGTTTTTTTGGTTTCGCGTGTCCGTCTGCCGACACACAGCCCACCACCCCGTCCCGCCGCGAAACACGTCTCTGGCTGGCGGTGGTGGGTGGGGGGACCGGCACCGCACCAGCTACGCACAAAGAGAAAAATGACCGCGACCGCTGAACCCAGGACGCACCGAAATGCACCAGCCGATGCAGCCGGGGGTTCTGCAGATGCTGCGGCGCCCACCCCTCCTCCGCGGCGCCTCCCCCCGCCCCACAACGGGCTGGGAACAGATTGCAAAGATGTTCTTCTGGTTTGTGGTTTGGGGGAAACGTGTCTGAAACTGAGGAGAAGAGATGAAGATAGCGTGGCCGAGGATAGAAGGGAGGATTACGTTGCTCTTGCTGAGCATCCAAACAGGGTTCCCCACCACTGATGTTCTCACGGTTAAGTCTGTGGAACGTTAGGCACAGGTTAACGGTCGGCCTCAATGTTCTCAAGGGTCCTTTCCAAATCAAAAGGATTCTGCAGTTCTAAGAAAAGTTGATGTTTAGACTCAACTCTGTCCCTCGTCAGAGAAATGGCACTGCAGGAAGGCCGTGCGTCTGCCAGCTGAGGGAGGGAGCATCAGCACTTGCTTCGGCCTGTTTCCTATGGTGTTGCCCTGGAGCGCCGAGGAGCCCCGGAGGGAGCCCAGCGGGGCAGAGGCAGAGCCACCTCGGGCTGGGCCTCTGCTGCTGAGCTGGGCCGGGCTCCCGGGACGCAGATAGACGCTGGCGAGGGGGCAGAGCTGCAGAGAGACAGCTGCTCTGCCCAGGCGCAGGGCCGGGGGGGGCACCGCCTGCAGGCCCCCAGGGGAGACCTGCCAGCCTCAGAGAGCTGAAAGGCACTCCGCAGCGGAGGCTGCCGAGAGGTTTCTGCGGGAGAAACGTTCCCAGCCCTGTGCGTGATCAGGCTCTGGGTGCAGGACAATGCAGCTGTAGCTCCTGGAGGGATCTCCTCGAGCCGCTGCCTCGGACAGTCCATGGGATCTGTCAGGAGGACGCTCTCGGTTTCTCTGTGCGGATCAGGAGGAGGATGTGCTGCAGAGTAGGCCTTCCCTCTGCAGCGTCTGAGTGAGAGGAGAAGGCAGGTCCCTCATCCAGGGCTTGGCTGCAGGGTGTGAATGTGGGTGTGCAGCCAGCGGTGGGTGCCCGGCGCTTTCCTTGCGAGCAGGGTCCCCGCAGCCCAGGGGCTGTGTGCCGGGGCAGGGACTCTGCCGCCTGCCAGGGCCAGCAGCACTCAGCCTGCGCGGGGAGCTCCCCGAGGTGCTCGGAGAAGTAGAGGGGGAAGCGACAGGGAACCCCTGGCAGGGAAGGAAAAGTGTTCTTGGCTCCAGGAGCACCGAGAGGGAGCAGAACTGGGCACAGAGCAGGAGCTCCTGGCAGGGACAGCTCCAAGAAACAGAGGCATGGACAGGGAGTGGGGGGGGGGAAGTGAAGCCCATCCCTGGGGGCGGGGGGGGGGGGGTGGGGGGGTGGGGTGCGTTCAGGCATCGTTTTCCCCAGCCACCGTGTTTTCGCTGTCCCGCTTCGCGGGGGGGGGGGGGGGGGGGGGGAGGCGGTGGTGTCGGCGGCAGGGTTAAATATTATTAGGTGCCGTCACCTCGTCCCCATCAGTGGGCCCTAGGCAAGCCCAAGCGAGAGCCAGACGCTGCTAAGGCATCTCTGCGCCGGGACGTACCGAGACGGAAAAACGGTCGGTACTAAAAACTGTTTGTGCTGAAGTAAATGCTCGGATTACTGCAGGGGCGACGGCAGGGAGGCCTGAAGGTCGCACTGCCCTGAACCAGCTCCCGCGCTCGAGCGGGGGATACATTGAAACCCAGCAGCCGGCGCACCTGGGGCTCTGCAGACGCCGCGGCGCGCCGCCCCGCCCGCTCTTCTCGGCGAAACCCCCCCCTCCCCCTCCCCCTCCCCCCCACCCCCAGCCCCCCGCCTTCCCGCCTCCCCCCTCCCCCACCCCCACTCGCGGCGCAT
>NW_027069390.1:30000-37500 GCF_037157495.1 Lathamus discolor | reverse complement strand
GCCGGGGGCCCTCTCCGACGCGACCCGAAAGGCCTCATCGATCGGTCGGGGAAGACAGCAAGGACGACAAGACGGGTAAAAAAGGCCTCCCCCACGGTAGGCCAAAACGCTGCGTGTTCCTGAGACAACAGGGCAGCCCGAGCCCACCCCGCGGGGACTACTCGGGGCCGGGTGGTGAAAAGGCCGACGAGAGCTCCCGCGAGCCCCTCTTATCCACAAAAAGCCACCGCGTTTTCGGTTCCCCGCTTCGCGGGCTCCAGCTTTAACGCCGGCAAAAGAGCGACAAGAGCGAAAAAGGAGAGGGAAAAGGCAGAAAGGGAAAAAGGGGGGGTGGGGGGTGGAAAGAGGTAACGGGGGGGGGGGCCGGACGGAGAGGGGGGGAAGAGGTAAGAGAGGGGGGAGCAGACGGAGGAGGGGGGAAAAAGTTAAAAGAGGGGGGGCGGGAGGGGAGGGAGGAGGAAGGGGGGGGGAACAAAACAAAACAAAACAAAACAAAAAAAAAAAAAAAACCCAGTACCGCCACCTGGGCCGAACCACCGGGCGCCTAGGCAAGCGCAAGCAAGAGCCGGACGCTGCTAAGGGGATCTCAGCGCCTGGACGTAACCGACGGGCTCGCCCGCCCGTGCCATCATCGGAGCCCCTCGCTCAGCTCACGGACGGGGCGGCGAGAAAATTGAGACCTGGGGATCGAGTCCCGCCACGGTCTTCCCAGCGTTCGAGTGCCGGCCTCCTCCGCCGCCGGTCTTTTTGCTCTCGGTCCACGCGGACGGAGACGAACGAACCAAGCTCGGGAAGCGCCGCGAAAGGCTGCCCAGTACACCCCTCACTATCGACGGCTGAGCCGCGGAGCGTGACAGCCTCTCAGCTAGCGCTGCTGCGGAGACGAGCCACTACTCGCTCCTGTAATACGGACAGATACTTCTCCGCCCGCGCTGGAGCGCAACACCAGACTTGTAGGCTCACCCGGTTGGTGCGCCAGCGACGACGCAATTTTCGATGACTCAACTGGAGGCAGCGAGAAACGGCCGCCTCCTCGACCGCCTCCGGAAGCGACGCGCCCGGCAAGATCTATCGCGGGACCTGGGAAATGCGGCTAAGTCCGCCGCGAGCCTGAAGTCCCCCCCAGAGACGGCGCGCGGAACTCTCCCTGCAAATCCGGCTAAGTCCCGGCGGAGCCGGCTAGACCTGACGGCAAACTGCGGCCCCCACCGCGAGCTCGCCGTCCGCCCGCCCTCCGGGAGGCTCGCAGGCTCGGGCAGCGCTTGCCGGGCGGGTGAGGCGCGGGTCCCTGCAAATCCGGCAAAGTCCCGGCGGAGCCGGCTCGACCCGACGGCAAACGGCGGCCCCCACCGCGAGCTCGCCGTCCGCCCGCCCTCCGGGAGGCTCGCAGGCTCGGGCAGCGCTTGCCGGGCGGGTGAGGCGCGGGTCCCTGCAAATCCGGCAAAGTCCCGGCGGAGCCGGCTCGACCGGACGGCAAACGGCGGCCCCCACCGCGAGCTCGCCGTCCGCCCGCCCTCCGGGAGGCTCGCAGGCTCGGGCAGCGCTTGCCGGGCGGGTGAGGCGCGGGTCCCTGCAAATCCGGCAAAGTCCCGGCGGAGCCGGCTGGACCGGACGGCAAACTGCGGCCCCCACCGCGAGCTCGCCGTCCGCCCGCCCTCCGGGAGGCTCGCAGGCTCGGGCAGCGCTTGCCGGGCGGGTGAGGCGCGGGTCCCTGCAAATCCGGCAAAGTCCCGGCGGAGCCGGCTCGACCGGACGGCAAACGGCGGCCCCCACCGCGAGCTCGCCGTCCGCCCGCCCTCCGGGAGGCTCGCAGGCTCGGGCAGCGCTTGCCGAGCGGGTGAGGCGCGGGTCCCTGCAAATCCGGCAAAGTCCCGGCGGAGCCGGCTGGACCGGACGGCAAACTGCGGCCCCCACCGCGAGCTCGCCGTCCGCCCGCCCTCCGGGAGGCTCGCAGGCTCGGGCAGCGCTTGCCGGGCGGGTGAGGCGCGGGTCCCTGCAAATCCGGCAAAGTCCCGGCGGAGCCGGCTCGACCGGACGGCAAACTGCGGCCCCCACCGCGAGCTCGCCGTCCGCCCGCCCTCCGGGAGGCTCGCAGGCTCGGGCAGCGCTTGCCGGGCGGGTGAGGCGCGGGTCCCTGCAAATCCGGCAAAGTCCCGGCGGAGCCGGCTCGACCCGACGGCAAACGGCGGCCCCCACCGCGAGCTCGCCGTCCGGGAGGCTCGCAGGCTCGGGCAGCGCTTGCCGGGCGGGTGAGGCGCGGGTCCCTGCAAATCCGGCAAAGTCCCGGCGGAGCCGGCTGGACCGGACGGCAAACTGCGGCCCCCACCGCGAGCTCGCCGTCCGCCCGCCCTCCGGGAGGCTCGCAGGCTCGGGCAGCGCTTGCCGGGCGGGTGAGGCGCGGGTCCCTGCAAATCCGGCAAAGTCCCGGCGGAGCCGGCTCGACCGGACGGCAAACTGCGGCCCCCACCGCGAGCTCGCCGTCCGCCCGCCCTCCGGGAGGCTCGCAGGCTCGGGCAGCGCTTGCCGGGCGGGTGAGGCGCGGGTCCCTGCAAATCCGGCAAAGTCCCGGCGGAGCCGGCTCGACCCGACGGCAAACGGCGGCCCCCACCGCGAGCTCGCCGTCCGGGAGGCTCGCAGGCTCGGGCAGCGCTTGCCGGGCGGGTGAGGCGCGGGTCCCTGCAAATCCAGCAAAGTCCCGGCGGAGCCGGCTCGACCCGACGGCAAACGGCGGCCCCCACCGCGAGCTCGCCGTCCGCCCGCCCTCCGGGAGGCTCGCAGGCTCGGGCAGCGCTTGCCGGGCGGGAGGGGCGCGGGTCCCTGCAAATCCGGCAAAGTCCCGGCGGAGCCGGCTCGACCCGACGGCAAACGGCGGCCCCCACCGCGAGCTCGCCGTCCGCCCGCCCTCCGGGAGGCTCGCAGGCTCGGGCAGCGCTTGCCGGGCGGGAGGGGCGCGGGTCCCTGCAAATCCGGCAAAGTCCCGGCGGAGCCGGCTCGACCCGACGGCAAAGTGCGGCCCCCACCGCGAGCTCGCCGTCCGCCCGCCCTCCGGGAGGCTCGCAGGCTCGGGCAGCGCTTGCCGGGCGGGAGGGGCGCGGGTCCCTGCAAATCCGGCAAAGTCCCGGCGGAGCCGGCTCGACCCGACGGCAAACGGCGGCCCCCACCGCGAGCTCGCCGTCCGCCCGCCCTCCGGGAGGCTCGCAGGCTCGGGCAGCGCTTGCCGAGCGGGTGAGGCGCGGGTCCCTGCAAATCCGGCAAAGTCCCGGCGGAGCCGGCTGGACCGGACGGCAAACTGCGGCCCCCACCGCGAGCTCGCCGTCCGCCCGCCCTCCGGGAGGCTCGCAGGCTCGGGCAGCGCTTGCCGGGCGGGTGAGGCGCGGGTCCCTGCAAATCCGGCAAAGTCCCGGCGGAGCCGGCTCGACCCGACGGCAAACGGCGGCCCCCACCGCGAGCTCGCCGTCCGCCCGCCCTCCGGGAGGCTCGCAGGCTCGGGCAGCGCTTGCCGAGCGGGTGAGGCGCGGGTCCCTGCAAATCCGGCAAAGTCCCGGCGCAGCCGGCTGGACCGGACGGCAAACTGCGGCCCCCACCGCGAGCTCGCCGTCCGCCCGCCCTCCGGGAGGCTCGCAGGCTCGGGCAGCGCTTGCCGGGCGGGTGAGGCGCGGGTCCCTGCAAATCCGGCAAAGTCCCGGCGGAGCCGGCTCGACCCGACGGCAAACGGCGGCCCCCACCGCGAGCTCGCCGTCCGGGAGGCTCGCAGGCTCGGGCAGCGCTTGCCGGGCGGGTGAGGCGCGGGTCCCTGCAAATCCAGCAAAGTCCCGGCGGAGCCGGCTCGACCCGACGGCAAACGGCGGCCCCCACCGCGAGCTCGCCGTCCGCCCGCCCTCCGGGAGGCTCGCAGGCTCGGGCAGCGCTTGCCGGGCGGGTGAGGGGCGGGTCCCTGCAAATCCGGCAAAGTCCCGGCGGAGCCGGCTCGACCCGACGGCAAACGGCGGCCCCCACCGCGAGCTCGCCGTCCGGGAGGCTCGCAGGCTCGGGCAGCGCTTGCCGGGCGGGTGAGGGGCGGGTCCCTGCAAATCCGGCAAAGTCCCGGCGGAGCCGGCTCGACCGGACGGCAAACTGCGGCCCCCACCGCGAGCTCGCCGTCCGCCCGCCCTCCGGGAGGCTCGCAGGCTCGGGCAGCGCTTGCCGGGCGGAAGGGGCGCGGGTCCCTGCAAATCCGGCAAAGTCCCGGCGGAGCCGGCTCGACCCGACGGCAAACGGCGGCCCCCACCGCGAGCTCGCCGTCCGCCCGCCCTCCGGGAGGCTCGCAGGCTCGGGCAGCGCTTGCCGGGCGGGAGGGGCGCGGGTCCCTGCAAATCCGGCAAAGTCCCGGCGGAGCCGGCTCGACCCGACGGCAAAGTGCGGCCCCCACCGCGAGCTCGCCGTCCGCCCGCCCTCCGGGAGGCTCGCAGGCTCGGGCAGCGCTTGCCGGGCGGGAGGGGCGCGGGTCCCTGCAAATCCGGCAAAGTCCCGGCGGAGCCGGCTCGACCCGACGGCAAACGGCGGCCCCCACCGCGAGCTCGCCGTCCGCCCGCCCTCCGGGAGGCTCGCAGGCTCGGGCAGCGCTTGCCGGGCGGGAGGGGCGCGGGTCCCTGCAAATCCGGCAAAGTCCCGGCGGAGCCGGCTCGACCCGACGGCAAACGGCGGCCCCCACCGCGAGCTCGCCGTCCGCCCGCCCTCCGGGAGGCTCGCAGGCTCGGGCAGCGCTTGCCGGGCGGGTGAGGCGCGGGTCCCTGCAAATCCGGCAAAGTCCCGGCGGAGCCGGCTCGACCCGACGGCAAACGGCGGCCCCCACCGCGAGCTCGCCGTCCGGGAGGCTCGCAGGCTCGGGCAGCGCTTGCCGGGCGGGTGAGGCGCGGGTCCCTGCAAATCCGGCAAAGTCCCGGCGGAGCCGGCTCGACCCGACGGCAAACGGCGGCCCCCACCGCGAGCTCGCCGTCCGGGAGGCTCGCAGGCTCGGGCAGCGCTTGCCGGGCGGGTGGGGCGCGGGTCCCTGCAAATCCAGCAAAGTCCCGGCGGAGCCGGCTCGACCCGACGGCAAACGGCGGCCCCCACCGCGAGCTCGCCGTCCGCCCGCCCTCCGGGAGGCTCGCAGGCTCGGGCAGCGCTTGCCGGGCGGGTGAGGCGCGGGTCCCTGCAAATCCGGCAAAGTCCCGGCGGAGCCGGCTCGACCCGACGGCAAACGGCGGCCCCCACCGCGAGCTCGCCGTCCGGGAGGCTCGCAGGCTCGGGCAGCGCTTGCCGGGCGGGTGAGGCGCGGGTCCCTGCAAATCCAGCAAAGTCCCGGCGGAGCCGGCTCGACCCGACGGCAAACGGCGGCCCCCACCGCGATCTCGCCGTCCGCCCGCCCTCCGGGAGGCTCGCAGGCTCGGGCAGCGCTTGCCGGGCGGGTGGGGCGCGGGTCCCTGCAAATCCAGCAAAGTCCCGGCGGAGCCGGCTCGACCCGACGGCAAACGGCGGCCCCCACCGCGAGCTCGCCGTCCGCCCGCCCTCCGGGAGGCTCGCAGGCTCGGGCAGCGCTTGCCGGGCGGGTGAGGCGCGGGTCCCTGCAAATCCGGCAAAGTCCCGGCGGAGCCGGCTCGACCCGACGGCAAACGGCGGCCCCCACCGCGAGCTCGCCGTCCGGGAGGCTCGCAGGCTCGGGCAGCGCTTGCCGGGCGGGTGAGGCGCGGGTCCCTGCAAATCCAGCAAAGTCCCGGCGGAGCCGGCTCGACCCGACGGCAAACGGCGGCCCCCACCGCGATCTCGCCGTCCGCCCGCCCTCCGGGAGGCTCGCAGGCTCGGGCAGCGCTTGCCGGTAGGGTGGGGCGCGGGTCCCGGCGCTGCCGGGCACTCGCCAGCCTTTTCTCGGCTGTTAGGGGTTGCCTCGGCTTTCCCGCTCCGTCATCCGACAATCCCCCCTGAAACAGCCTCTGGCTGGTGCTGGGTGCCGGGCGGGCAGAGGCAGCAGCCTAGGTCCCGGCGCTCGCCAGCTTGTTTTGTTCCGTGGGGGCTTGGGGGTTTCGTTGTTTTTTTGGTTTCGCGTGTCCGTCTGCCGACACACAGCCCACCACCCCGTCCCGCCGCGAAACACGTCTCTGGCTGGCGGTGGTGGGTGGGGGGACCGGCACCGCACCAGCTACGCACAAAGAGAAAAATGACCGCGACCGCTGAACCCAGGACGCACCGAAATGCACCAGCCGATGCAGCCGGGGGTTCTGCAGATGCTGCGGCGCCCACCCCTCCTCCGCGGCGCCTCCCCCCGCCCCACAACGGGCTGGGAACAGATTGCAAAGATGTTCTTCTGGTTTGTGGTTTGGGGGAAACGTGTCTGAAACTGAGGAGAAGAGATGAAGATAGCGTGGCCGAGGATAGAAGGGAGGATTACGTTGCTCTTGCTGAGCATCCAAACAGGGTTCCCCACCACTGATGTTCTCACGGTTAAGTCTGTGGAACGTTAGGCACAGGTTAACGGTCGGCCTCAATGTTCTCAAGGGTCCTTTCCAAATCAAAAGGATTCTGCAGTTCTAAGAAAAGTTGATGTTTAGACTCAACTCTGTCCCTCGTCAGAGAAATGGCACTGCAGGAAGGCCGTGCGTCTGCCAGCTGAGGGAGGGAGCATCAGCACTTGCTTCGGCCTGTTTCCTATGGTGTTGCCCTGGAGCGCCGAGGAGCCCCGGAGGGAGCCCAGCGGGGCAGAGGCAGAGCCACCTCGGGCTGGGCCTCTGCTGCTGAGCTGGGCCGGGCTCCCGGGACGCAGATAGACGCTGGCGAGGGGGCAGAGCTGCAGAGAGACAGCTGCTCTGCCCAGGCGCAGGGCCGGGGGGGGCACCGCCTGCAGGCCCCCAGGGGAGACCTGCCAGCCTCAGAGAGCTGAAAGGCACTCCGCAGCGGAGGCTGCCGAGAGGTTTCTGCGGGAGAAACGTTCCCAGCCCTGTGCGTGATCAGGCTCTGGGTGCAGGACAATGCAGCTGTAGCTCCTGGAGGGATCTCCTCGAGCCGCTGCCTCGGACAGTCCATGGGATCTGTCAGGAGGACGCTCTCGGTTTCTCTGTGCGGATCAGGAGGAGGATGTGCTGCAGAGTAGGCCTTCCCTCTGCAGCGTCTGAGTGAGAGGAGAAGGCAGGTCCCTCATCCAGGGCTTGGCTGCAGGGTGTGAATGTGGGTGTGCAGCCAGCGGTGGGTGCCCGGCGCTTTCCTTGCGAGCAGGGTCCCCGCAGCCCAGGGGCTGTGTGCCGGGGCAGGGACTCTGCCGCCTGCCAGGGCCAGCAGCACTCAGCCTGCGCGGGGAGCTCCCCGAGGTGCTCGGAGAAGTAGAGGGGGAAGCGACAGGGAACCCCTGGCAGGGAAGGAAAAGTGTTCTTGGCTCCAGGAGCACCGAGAGGGAGCAGAACTGGGCACAGAGCAGGAGCTCCTGGCAGGGACAGCTCCAAGAAACAGAGGCATGGACAGGGAGTGGGGGGGGGGAAGTGAAGCCCATCCCTG
>NW_027069390.1:10000-17500 GCF_037157495.1 Lathamus discolor | reverse complement strand
GAGGCCCCTCGCCGGGGCGGCTCGCTCGGCAGCAGGCGGAAAGGCGGCACGGAAAGAAGCCGGCGCGGCCAGCGGCCGCAGCGGAGGCGGACGCCCCCCTGACGCCCACGGTCGTCGCTTTCGCTTTTCCCCGTTCTCTGGGTTCGGCCGCCCTACCGCCCGAGCGCTGCTCGCGGCCGGCACCCACGGGCACACGGACGGAGGCCAGCACCGGCGCCTCGCGTACGATTAGGACACCTGAGGGCTCGCGGGGCCACGCGGCCGTCACACAGCCCGGTTCGGTAACACGTCCGTGGAACCTCCTCCCGCCGTCGAGCAGAGAGCAGCAAGGACGCGGCCGACGCGGCGGGGCACGCACCCCGCCGCCAACGCGGTCGCGGCTCTTTCTCTCGCTCGGGAGGGGGGCAAGACCCAGGACGACACCTCGCACGCAACGGGAAGCGAGCTGGAAAGGAGACCGCCCAGCCTGAACACCGGACGCCGCCCGCGGCCCGCCCGAGGACGGGGAGCGCAGACGAGCCCGGCCCGCCGGGGGCCCTCTCCGACGCGACCCGAAAGGCCTCATCGATCGGTCGGGGAAGACAGCAAGGACGACAAGACGGGTAAAAAAGGCCTCCCCCACGGTAGGCCAAAACGCTGCGTGTTCCTGAGACAACAGGGCAGCCCGAGCCCACCCCGCGGGGACTACTCGGGGCCGGGTGGTGAAAAGGCCGACGAGAGCTCCCGCGAGCCCCTCTTATCCACAAAAAGCCACCGCGTTTTCGGTTCCCCGCTTCGCGGGCTCCAGCTTTAACGCCGGCAAAAGAGCGACAAGAGCGAAAAAGGAGAGGGAAAAGGCAGAAAGGGAAAAAGGGGGGGTGGGGGGTGGAAAGAGGTAACGGGGGGGGGGGCCGGACGGAGAGGGGGGGAAGAGGTAAGAGAGGGGGGAGCAGACGGAGGAGGGGGGAAAAAGTTAAAAGAGGGGGGGCGGGAGGGGAGGGAGGAGGAAGGGGGGGGGAACAAAACAAAACAAAACAAAACAAAAAAAAAAAAAAAACCCAGTACCGCCACCTGGGCCGAACCACCGGGCGCCTAGGCAAGCGCAAGCAAGAGCCGGACGCTGCTAAGGGGATCTCAGCGCCTGGACGTAACCGACGGGCTCGCCCGCCCGTGCCATCATCGGAGCCCCTCGCTCAGCTCACGGACGGGGCGGCGAGAAAATTGAGACCTGGGGATCGAGTCCCGCCACGGTCTTCCCAGCGTTCGAGTGCCGGCCTCCTCCGCCGCCGGTCTTTTTGCTCTCGGTCCACGCGGACGGAGACGAACGAACCAAGCTCGGGAAGCGCCGCGAAAGGCTGCCCAGTACACCCCTCACTATCGACGGCTGAGCCGCGGAGCGTGACAGCCTCTCAGCTAGCGCTGCTGCGGAGACGAGCCACTACTCGCTCCTGTAATACGGACAGATACTTCTCCGCCCGCGCTGGAGCGCAACACCAGACTTGTAGGCTCACCCGGTTGGTGCGCCAGCGACGACGCAATTTTCGATGACTCAACTGGAGGCAGCGAGAAACGGCCGCCTCCTCGACCGCCTCCGGAAGCGACGCGCCCGGCAAGATCTATCGCGGGACCTGGGAAATGCGGCTAAGTCCGCCGCGAGCCTGAAGTCCCCCCCAGAGACGGCGCGCGGAACTCTCCCTGCAAATCCGGCTAAGTCCCGGCGGAGCCGGCTAGACCTGACGGCAAACTGCGGCCCCCACCGCGAGCTCGCCGTCCGCCCGCCCTCCGGGAGGCTCGCAGGCTCGGGCAGCGCTTGCCGGGCGGGTGAGGCGCGGGTCCCTGCAAATCCGGCAAAGTCCCGGCGGAGCCGGCTCGACCCGACGGCAAACGGCGGCCCCCACCGCGAGCTCGCCGTCCGCCCGCCCTCCGGGAGGCTCGCAGGCTCGGGCAGCGCTTGCCGGGCGGGTGAGGCGCGGGTCCCTGCAAATCCGGCAAAGTCCCGGCGGAGCCGGCTCGACCGGACGGCAAACGGCGGCCCCCACCGCGAGCTCGCCGTCCGCCCGCCCTCCGGGAGGCTCGCAGGCTCGGGCAGCGCTTGCCGGGCGGGTGAGGCGCGGGTCCCTGCAAATCCGGCAAAGTCCCGGCGGAGCCGGCTGGACCGGACGGCAAACTGCGGCCCCCACCGCGAGCTCGCCGTCCGCCCGCCCTCCGGGAGGCTCGCAGGCTCGGGCAGCGCTTGCCGGGCGGGTGAGGCGCGGGTCCCTGCAAATCCGGCAAAGTCCCGGCGGAGCCGGCTCGACCGGACGGCAAACGGCGGCCCCCACCGCGAGCTCGCCGTCCGCCCGCCCTCCGGGAGGCTCGCAGGCTCGGGCAGCGCTTGCCGAGCGGGTGAGGCGCGGGTCCCTGCAAATCCGGCAAAGTCCCGGCGGAGCCGGCTGGACCGGACGGCAAACTGCGGCCCCCACCGCGAGCTCGCCGTCCGCCCGCCCTCCGGGAGGCTCGCAGGCTCGGGCAGCGCTTGCCGGGCGGGTGAGGCGCGGGTCCCTGCAAATCCGGCAAAGTCCCGGCGGAGCCGGCTCGACCGGACGGCAAACTGCGGCCCCCACCGCGAGCTCGCCGTCCGCCCGCCCTCCGGGAGGCTCGCAGGCTCGGGCAGCGCTTGCCGGGCGGGTGAGGCGCGGGTCCCTGCAAATCCGGCAAAGTCCCGGCGGAGCCGGCTCGACCCGACGGCAAACGGCGGCCCCCACCGCGAGCTCGCCGTCCGGGAGGCTCGCAGGCTCGGGCAGCGCTTGCCGGGCGGGTGAGGCGCGGGTCCCTGCAAATCCAGCAAAGTCCCGGCGGAGCCGGCTCGACCCGACGGCAAACGGCGGCCCCCACCGCGAGCTCGCCGTCCGCCCGCCCTCCGGGAGGCTCGCAGGCTCGGGCAGCGCTTGCCGGGCGGGAGGGGCGCGGGTCCCTGCAAATCCGGCAAAGTCCCGGCGGAGCCGGCTCGACCCGACGGCAAACGGCGGCCCCCACCGCGAGCTCGCCGTCCGCCCGCCCTCCGGGAGGCTCGCAGGCTCGGGCAGCGCTTGCCGGGCGGGAGGGGCGCGGGTCCCTGCAAATCCGGCAAAGTCCCGGCGGAGCCGGCTCGACCCGACGGCAAAGTGCGGCCCCCACCGCGAGCTCGCCGTCCGCCCGCCCTCCGGGAGGCTCGCAGGCTCGGGCAGCGCTTGCCGGGCGGGAGGGGCGCGGGTCCCTGCAAATCCGGCAAAGTCCCGGCGGAGCCGGCTCGACCCGACGGCAAACGGCGGCCCCCACCGCGAGCTCGCCGTCCGCCCGCCCTCCGGGAGGCTCGCAGGCTCGGGCAGCGCTTGCCGAGCGGGTGAGGCGCGGGTCCCTGCAAATCCGGCAAAGTCCCGGCGGAGCCGGCTGGACCGGACGGCAAACTGCGGCCCCCACCGCGAGCTCGCCGTCCGCCCGCCCTCCGGGAGGCTCGCAGGCTCGGGCAGCGCTTGCCGGGCGGGTGAGGCGCGGGTCCCTGCAAATCCGGCAAAGTCCCGGCGGAGCCGGCTCGACCCGACGGCAAACGGCGGCCCCCACCGCGAGCTCGCCGTCCGCCCGCCCTCCGGGAGGCTCGCAGGCTCGGGCAGCGCTTGCCGAGCGGGTGAGGCGCGGGTCCCTGCAAATCCGGCAAAGTCCCGGCGCAGCCGGCTGGACCGGACGGCAAACTGCGGCCCCCACCGCGAGCTCGCCGTCCGCCCGCCCTCCGGGAGGCTCGCAGGCTCGGGCAGCGCTTGCCGGGCGGGTGAGGCGCGGGTCCCTGCAAATCCGGCAAAGTCCCGGCGGAGCCGGCTCGACCCGACGGCAAACGGCGGCCCCCACCGCGAGCTCGCCGTCCGGGAGGCTCGCAGGCTCGGGCAGCGCTTGCCGGGCGGGTGAGGCGCGGGTCCCTGCAAATCCAGCAAAGTCCCGGCGGAGCCGGCTCGACCCGACGGCAAACGGCGGCCCCCACCGCGAGCTCGCCGTCCGCCCGCCCTCCGGGAGGCTCGCAGGCTCGGGCAGCGCTTGCCGGGCGGGTGAGGGGCGGGTCCCTGCAAATCCGGCAAAGTCCCGGCGGAGCCGGCTCGACCCGACGGCAAACGGCGGCCCCCACCGCGAGCTCGCCGTCCGGGAGGCTCGCAGGCTCGGGCAGCGCTTGCCGGGCGGGTGAGGGGCGGGTCCCTGCAAATCCGGCAAAGTCCCGGCGGAGCCGGCTCGACCGGACGGCAAACTGCGGCCCCCACCGCGAGCTCGCCGTCCGCCCGCCCTCCGGGAGGCTCGCAGGCTCGGGCAGCGCTTGCCGGGCGGAAGGGGCGCGGGTCCCTGCAAATCCGGCAAAGTCCCGGCGGAGCCGGCTCGACCCGACGGCAAACGGCGGCCCCCACCGCGAGCTCGCCGTCCGCCCGCCCTCCGGGAGGCTCGCAGGCTCGGGCAGCGCTTGCCGGGCGGGAGGGGCGCGGGTCCCTGCAAATCCGGCAAAGTCCCGGCGGAGCCGGCTCGACCCGACGGCAAAGTGCGGCCCCCACCGCGAGCTCGCCGTCCGCCCGCCCTCCGGGAGGCTCGCAGGCTCGGGCAGCGCTTGCCGGGCGGGTGAGGCGCGGGTCCCTGCAAATCCGGCAAAGTCCCGGCGGAGCCGGCTCGACCCGACGGCAAACGGCGGCCCCCACCGCGAGCTCGCCGTCCGGGAGGCTCGCAGGCTCGGGCAGCGCTTGCCGGGCGGGTGAGGCGCGGGTCCCTGCAAATCCGGCAAAGTCCCGGCGGAGCCGGCTCGACCCGACGGCAAACGGCGGCCCCCACCGCGAGCTCGCCGTCCGGGAGGCTCGCAGGCTCGGGCAGCGCTTGCCGGGCGGGTGGGGCGCGGGTCCCTGCAAATCCAGCAAAGTCCCGGCGGAGCCGGCTCGACCCGACGGCAAACGGCGGCCCCCACCGCGAGCTCGCCGTCCGCCCGCCCTCCGGGAGGCTCGCAGGCTCGGGCAGCGCTTGCCGGGCGGGTGAGGCGCGGGTCCCTGCAAATCCGGCAAAGTCCCGGCGGAGCCGGCTCGACCCGACGGCAAACGGCGGCCCCCACCGCGAGCTCGCCGTCCGGGAGGCTCGCAGGCTCGGGCAGCGCTTGCCGGGCGGGTGAGGCGCGGGTCCCTGCAAATCCAGCAAAGTCCCGGCGGAGCCGGCTCGACCCGACGGCAAACGGCGGCCCCCACCGCGATCTCGCCGTCCGCCCGCCCTCCGGGAGGCTCGCAGGCTCGGGCAGCGCTTGCCGGGCGGGTGGGGCGCGGGTCCCTGCAAATCCAGCAAAGTCCCGGCGGAGCCGGCTCGACCCGACGGCAAACGGCGGCCCCCACCGCGAGCTCGCCGTCCGCCCGCCCTCCGGGAGGCTCGCAGGCTCGGGCAGCGCTTGCCGGGCGGGTGAGGCGCGGGTCCCTGCAAATCCGGCAAAGTCCCGGCGGAGCCGGCTCGACCCGACGGCAAACGGCGGCCCCCACCGCGAGCTCGCCGTCCGGGAGGCTCGCAGGCTCGGGCAGCGCTTGCCGGGCGGGTGAGGCGCGGGTCCCTGCAAATCCAGCAAAGTCCCGGCGGAGCCGGCTCGACCCGACGGCAAACGGCGGCCCCCACCGCGATCTCGCCGTCCGCCCGCCCTCCGGGAGGCTCGCAGGCTCGGGCAGCGCTTGCCGGTAGGGTGGGGCGCGGGTCCCGGCGCTGCCGGGCACTCGCCAGCCTTTTCTCGGCTGTTAGGGGTTGCCTCGGCTTTCCCGCTCCGTCATCCGACAATCCCCCCTGAAACAGCCTCTGGCTGGTGCTGGGTGCCGGGCGGGCAGAGGCAGCAGCCTAGGTCCCGGCGCTCGCCAGCTTGTTTTGTTCCGTGGGGGCTTGGGGGTTTCGTTGTTTTTTTGGTTTCGCGTGTCCGTCTGCCGACACACAGCCCACCACCCCGTCCCGCCGCGAAACACGTCTCTGGCTGGCGGTGGTGGGTGGGGGGACCGGCACCGCACCAGCTACGCACAAAGAGAAAAATGACCGCGACCGCTGAACCCAGGACGCACCGAAATGCACCAGCCGATGCAGCCGGGGGTTCTGCAGATGCTGCGGCGCCCACCCCTCCTCCGCGGCGCCTCCCCCCGCCCCACAACGGGCTGGGAACAGATTGCAAAGATGTTCTTCTGGTTTGTGGTTTGGGGGAAACGTGTCTGAAACTGAGGAGAAGAGATGAAGATAGCGTGGCCGAGGATAGAAGGGAGGATTACGTTGCTCTTGCTGAGCATCCAAACAGGGTTCCCCACCACTGATGTTCTCACGGTTAAGTCTGTGGAACGTTAGGCACAGGTTAACGGTCGGCCTCAATGTTCTCAAGGGTCCTTTCCAAATCAAAAGGATTCTGCAGTTCTAAGAAAAGTTGATGTTTAGACTCAACTCTGTCCCTCGTCAGAGAAATGGCACTGCAGGAAGGCCGTGCGTCTGCCAGCTGAGGGAGGGAGCATCAGCACTTGCTTCGGCCTGTTTCCTATGGTGTTGCCCTGGAGCGCCGAGGAGCCCCGGAGGGAGCCCAGCGGGGCAGAGGCAGAGCCACCTCGGGCTGGGCCTCTGCTGCTGAGCTGGGCCGGGCTCCCGGGACGCAGATAGACGCTGGCGAGGGGGCAGAGCTGCAGAGAGACAGCTGCTCTGCCCAGGCGCAGGGCCGGGGGGGGCACCGCCTGCAGGCCCCCAGGGGAGACCTGCCAGCCTCAGAGAGCTGAAAGGCACTCCGCAGCGGAGGCTGCCGAGAGGTTTCTGCGGGAGAAACGTTCCCAGCCCTGTGCGTGATCAGGCTCTGGGTGCAGGACAATGCAGCTGTAGCTCCTGGAGGGATCTCCTCGAGCCGCTGCCTCGGACAGTCCATGGGATCTGTCAGGAGGACGCTCTCGGTTTCTCTGTGCGGATCAGGAGGAGGATGTGCTGCAGAGTAGGCCTTCCCTCTGCAGCGTCTGAGTGAGAGGAGAAGGCAGGTCCCTCATCCAGGGCTTGGCTGCAGGGTGTGAATGTGGGTGTGCAGCCAGCGGTGGGTGCCCGGCGCTTTCCTTGCGAGCAGGGTCCCCGCAGCCCAGGGGCTGTGTGCCGGGGCAGGGACTCTGCCGCCTGCCAGGGCCAGCAGCACTCAGCCTGCGCGGGGAGCTCCCCGAGGTGCTCGGAGAAGTAGAGGGGGAAGCGACAGGGAACCCCTGGCAGGGAAGGAAAAGTGTTCTTGGCTCCAGGAGCACCGAGAGGGAGCAGAACTGGGCACAGAGCAGGAGCTCCTGGCAGGGACAGCTCCAAGAAACAGAGGCATGGACAGGGAGTGGGGGGGGGGAAGTGAAGCCCATCCCTGGGGGCGGGGGGGGGGGGGTGGGGTGGGTGGGGTGCGTTCAGGCATCGTTTTCCCCAGCCACCGTGTTTTCGCTGTCCCGCTTCGCGGGGGGGGGGGGGGGGGGGGGGAGGCGGTGGTGTCGGCGGCAGGGTTAAATATTATTAGGTGCCGTCACCTCGTCCCCATCA
>NW_027069390.1:0-2500 GCF_037157495.1 Lathamus discolor | reverse complement strand
GACGCACGAGCCGAGTGATCCACCGCTAAGAGTTGTCTGCCTTTCGGCACCGCCCCGCGCGCGCGGGAGGGCCGGGACCGCTCGCCAAAAGCGGCCCCCCTTTCTCTCTGAGGACGGCCCCCGCCGCACGCCCGGCCCCCCGCCCGCCCGACGCCGGGCGAACGGGAACACCGGCACGACGGGAGCCTCGCCTCGGCTGACCGTACGAGCAACACACGGAGAAAAGGGGTGGACGGGGAGGAGGGATAAAAAACAACCTACTCCGAACGGCAAGGCCGGGGAGCCCGCGCTCCCGACCCACACCTGGGAAACGCACCTTGCTCGCTTCGGAGGCGGCCCAGGCGCCCGGGCTCGGCACGGTCTTCGCACGGAGGCGGCGGCGCGGCCGCCCGCGCCGCCCGCCCGCCTCGTCAGCTCGGGACACGGATGCTGCCGCCCGCTCGGCGGGAGCGGCAGCGGGGCACCCCACCGGACCCGCGCGCGCCTTCCACCGCCTGACGGCAAGCCGGCGCGCGCGCCCCCGCCCCCGAGGCCCCGGGCGCTCGCCCCGCCGGAACCTCCGCGGCTCCACACCGCTGCGCCGGAGAAGCGGCCACCGCCGGAGCCGCCCCGCCCCCGGCTGGCGCGGGGCCTCCACCGCCCGCGGGGCCGCCGGACGGCACCCGTCCGACCGCGCCTGGCCGACCGCCCTCCCGCGGATCCGCCGCCGTCGCCGCCTGTCACCCTCCGCTCCTCGCCGCGAGGCACGGGCCGGGGCAACGAAGGCAGGCGGCGCTGAGCCGAGGGGGGAGGGCAGCGCTCGCTCTCCCCGTTTCCACGCGGAGACCGAGAGGTCAGCCGCCCCCTGGCTGCCTGCCCGAACCCCCTTCTCCTTGCCCGGCTCGGCCGGGGGAGTGCAGCAGGGCAACAGCGACGACGGACGAGGCCCGGGCCGGGACGGCCGCGACCGACCGGTGGCGGGCACCCTCCGGGACGACCGGCGCGCGGAGCGGCGCGGCGGCACAGCGCCAGCCGCCGGCGGGCCGGGGTGCCGACATCGCCGGCAGCGGGGGACCGCCGAAGGCTCCGGCCGGACGGCGCCGAGAAACGGAGCGCGCCGGAGCGCGAGCGCGACGCCGCGCTGCGGCAGACGGCCGGGACTGAGGCGCGGCGACCCGACGGTCGCCCGAGCGAGACCCCGCCGTGCGCAGGGAACTCGCCAACCCCCCCCGGCGGCGGTGAGCCCGCGCTCTCGCCGGGGGGGTCGTCCGCTCGAGGCGGGCGGGACGACAGCGGCCGCCCGCGCCGCGGCTCTCTTCCAACGAGACCGGACCGCGGAGAGGGGGGGGCAGCGGTACCCCCTCCCCGGCGCGGCTGCCCGGCGGCGGCGGGAGCGAGCGCGGGCGCCGGCCCTTCCCACCCAGGGGCTTCCGCAGGAGAGAGACTCCCCAGCCCCTGAGAGCGCCGCCGCCACGCACCCGGCACCCGCCCCGCCGAGTCGACACCGAGCCGCCCGAGTCTTTAAACCCCCGCCCGGCTCCGCGGCCTCCGCCGTCCCCGCGCCGGGGACGGACGGACGACCGCGCGAGCGCGGACGCTAGGTACCTGGCCCTGGGGTGAGGGAAACGACCCGAAGGCCCCGCGGGGGTGCCTCCCCCGGCTGCCGCCGGCGGGGGAGCGTCCGCCCGCAGGGGCGCGCCCGACGTCCGCCGCCACCACCTCCGTCCTCCTTAAAGCCCGGGGCCCGGGGTTTCCCTCAGTAGCCCGGCGCCGCGCCCGGGAGGAGAGACGGGGCTCGGGGCCGCCAGCCCGGATCGGGAAGGCGGACCCGGCGGCGGACCGGCGCCGGCCGCGGTAGCGGCGGGCGGGCCAGGCGCGCGCGCGAGGACCGCGCCCGAGGGCCCCCCCGCGAGAGCCCCCTCTTTTCTTCCCCCACGCTCGGGACCGCCCCCCCCTCCCCGGCATTTTCTGCCTCCAGAGAGGGGGGAACCGAGGCGGGGAGAGGAGGATCGCGGAGGCCTCGCGCGCGGTAGCGCGCACCCACCGCGCCCGCCGCCGTCGCGGCCCCGCCGCCGCGCGCACGCGCGCGCGCCCGGGTGCCCCGCCCCCCGCAGCGGGGGGGTGGGCACCCCCCCCCCCGAACCCTTGCGCCTCGTCTCGCGTAGGGCGCGCGGGTGTGCCCGGAGGCTGCGACGGTAGCGGGGGGGAATTGAGCGGGAACGGGAAGCCCGCGCCGCGCCCGGGGCCCCCCCGCGGGGACCCCCTCGGCGCGCGACGCGAGGCGGGGTCGAGTCGAGCTGCGCGCGGCCGGACGCCCGGCGCGCGCACCAGCCCCCTCCCGGTAATGATCCTTCCGCAGGTTCACCTACGGAAACCTTGTTACGACTTTTACTTCCTCTAGATAGTCAAGTTCGACCGTCTTCTCGACGCTCCGGCAGGGCCGTGGCCGACCCCGCCGGGGCCGATCCGAGGACCTCACTAAACCATCCAATCGGTAGTAGCGACGGGCGGTGTGTACAAA